>NW_027008542.1:0-90234 GCF_036934945.1 Oncorhynchus masou masou
AACACAGCCAATTATATGATGACATGTAAAGTATCCTTTGTAATCCTGTGGCAGCTGCAGTGTTGGACTTTCAACTTTAAAAATATCACAAAGCAGACAGCGAGAGAGAGACAGAGAGAGAGACAGAGTGAGAGACAGAGAGAGGGCGAGAGACAGAGAGAGACAGAGACAGAGAGAGACAGGGAGACAGAGAGAGTGGCAGTAGAAAATCTTAACAGTATATTTGACCTCTCAGCTTCCCTATCAAATCTAAAAATCTCAAATAGAAAACCGAAGAAAATTAACAACAATGACAAATGGTTTGATGAAGAATGCAAAATTCTAAGAAAGAAATTGAGAAACCTGTCAACCAAAACCATAGAGACCCGGAAAACCTGAGTCTACGCCTTCACTATGGTGAATCACTAAAACAATACAGAAATACACTACGGAAAAGAAGGAACAGCATGTCAGAAATCAGCTCAATGTAATTGAAGAATCCATAGACTCTAACCACTTCTGGGAAAATTGGAAAACACTAAACAAACAACAACACGAAGAATTATCTATCCAAAATGGAGATGTATGGGTAAACCACTTCTCAATCTTTTTGGCTCTATAACGAAAAAGGTAAGAGCAAAAACATATACATGATCAATAAGATCTTGAAATAATATTAAAGACTACCAGAACCCACTGGATTCTCCAATAACATTGAATGAGTTACAGGACAAAATAAAAACCCTCAAACCCAAAAAGGCCTGTGGTGTGATGGTATCCTCAATGAAATGATCAAATATACACAGACAACAAATTCCAATTGGCTATACTAAAACTCTTTAACATCATCCTTAGCTCATCTTCCCCAATATTTGGAATCAGGACTGATCACCCCAATCCACAAAAATGGAGACAAATTTGACCCCAATAACTACAGAAGTGGAATATCGTCAACAGTAACCTTGGGAAAATCCTCTGCATTATCATTAACAGCAGACTCGTACACTTCCTCAATGAAAACAATGTACTGAGCAAATGTCAAATTGGCTTTTTACCAAATTACCGTACAACAGACCATGTATTCACCTGCACACCTAATTGACAACCAAACAAACCAAAACAAAGGCAAAGTCTTCTCATGCTTTGTTGATTTCAAAAAACCTTACTCAATTTGGCATGAGGGTCTGCTATACAAACTGATGGAAAGTGGTGTTGGGGTAAAACATACGACATCATAAAATCTATGTACACAAACAACAAGTGTGCAGTTAAAATTAACAAAAACACACACATTTCTTCACACAGGGTCGTGGGGTTAGACAGGGATGCAGCTTAAGCCCACCATCTTCAACATATATCCAACGAACTGGCGCGGGCACTGAAAAGTCTGCAGCACCGGCCTCACCCTACTAGAATCTGAAGTCAAATGTCTGCTGTTTGCTGATGATCTGGTGCTTCTGTCACCAACCAGGAGAGACTACAGCAGCACCTAGATCTTATGCACAGATTCTGTCAGACCTGGGCCCTGACAGTAAATCTCAGTAAGACCAAAATAATGGTGTTCCAAAAAGGTCCAGTCACCAGGACCACAAATACAAATTCCATCTAGACACTGTTGCCCTAGAGCACACAAAAAACTATACATACCTTGGCCTAAACATCAGCGCCACAGGTAACTTCCACAAAGCTGTGAACGATCTGAGAGACAAGGCAAGAAGGGCATTCTATGCCATCAAAAGGAACATAAATTTCAACATACCAATTAGGATTTGGCTAAAAATACTTGAATCAGTCATAGAGCCCATTGCCCTTTATGGTTGTGAGGTCTGGGGTCCGCTCACCAACCAAGACTTCACAAAATGGGACAAACACCAAATTGAGACTCTGCACGCAGAATTCTGCAAAAATATCCTCAGTGTACAACGTAGAACACCAAATAATGCATGCAGAGCAGAATTAGGCCGATACCCACTAATTATCAAAATCCAGAAAAGAGCAGTTAAATTCTATAACCACCTAAAAAGGAAGCGATTCCCAAACCTTCCACAACAAAGCCATCACCTACAGAGATGAACCTGGAGAAAGTCCCCTAAGCAAGCTGGTCCTGGGGCTCTGTTCACAAACACCCCTACAGGCGAGCCACAGCAGGCAGCTGTGATGGGGCCAGCAGTGACCAAAGAAGATAATTGCCCGGCATTGGAAAGGTGGGCAAGCAGCAAATGGGGGGGGTGCTGTTCTGTACACAGAAGTACTGGCGGCAGAATGCACAGCCTGTGACTGACCCAAAATTAAAGAAGCTTTGACTATGTACAGACTCAGCGAGCCTTGCTATTGAGAAAGGCGCCGTGACGAACATGGCTCTCAGAAGACAGGCTATGTGCTCACTGCCCACAAAATGAGGTGGAAACTGAGCTGCACTTCCTAACCTCCTGCCCAATGTATGACCATATTAGAGACATATTTCCCTCAGATTACACAGATCCACAAAGAATTCGAAACAAATCCAATTTTTTAAAAACTCCCATATCTACTGGGTGAAATTCCACAGTGTGCCATCAGAGCAGCAATATTTGTGACCTGTTGCCACGAGAAAAGGGCAACCAGTGAAGAACACACCATTGTAAATACAACACATATCCATGCTTATTTATTTTTATCTTGTGTCCTTTACCATTTGCACATTGTAAAAACACTGTATATATATATAATATGACATTTTTGTAATGTCTTTTTGTTTTGAAACTTCTGTATGTGTGATGTCTACTGTTAATTTTTATTGTTTATTTCACTTTATATATTATATACCTTACTTGCTTTGGCAATGTTAACACATGTTTCCCATGCCAATAAAGCCCCTTGAATTGAATTGAATTGAGAGAGAGACAGAGAGAGAGAGAGAGAGCGAGAGAGAAACTCACATATCTAATTGGGTGAAATACAACAGTGTGCAATCCCAGCAGCACGTTTTGTGACCTGTTGCCACAAGAAAAGAGTAACAAGTGAAGAACAAACACCATTGTAAATTCAATGTATATTTATGTTTATTTATTTTCCCTTTTGTACTTTAACTAAATAAACATAAATATAGGTTGTTTTTGAAATGGTGCAAATTTTGCACATCATTACAACACTGTATATAGATATAATATGACATTTGAATTTCCATTGCAGGGTGGGGCATAATACATGGACATAATACAGTAGGGGCGAGAGAGAGGGAGGAAAGGGGGATGAAGAGGGCTGAGGGAGAAAAAGAGAGGGAGGAAGGGGGGATAGAGAGGGCTGAGGGAAGGTGATAGAGAGGGAGGAAAGGGGGGATGAAGAGGGCTGAGGACGAGAAAGGGAGGAAGCGGGATGAAGAGGGCTGAGGGAGGGGCGAGAGAGAGGGCAGAAAGGGGGATGAAAGAGGGCTGAGGGTGAGTGAGAGGGAGGAAGGGGGGATGAAGAGGGCTGAGGGAGGGAGAGAGGGAGGAGGAAAGGGGGGGATGAAGAGGGCTGAGGATGGAGGAAGAGAGGGAGAGAGGGGAGGGGGGATGAAGAGGGCTGAGGGTGGGAGGAAGGAAAGAGGGGGCTGAGGGGAGGGGAGAGAGGGAGGGAGGAAAGGGGGGTGAAGTTATTTGACAGTGATTTCCTGGGGAGTGGGAACGATGTCTCCTGAGACAATCTGACTCAAGATGGCCGACTAGTCACTTTATAGCTGTCACTCTGATGAATGAACTAAGTCCACCTCCATTGCCCAGCTTTACGCAGGAGGTAAACTGTCCTCTCTTCCCCTCCTTCTCACTACCTTATACCTTCTTGTAGACATATGCCTACCTCTCCCTGTCCTTTCCTTCCCTCTCCTCTCCTCCTCCTCACTGCCCTATTCTCTCCATTACAAGTCTTCACATCCCCCCTTTCCTTACTTCTCAATCCCCCATCCCCAACCAGTCTCCCGTAGCCCTGAGACGGGCCGCTAACCACCATGAGATTACCCAGTGCCCCGGTGCAGCCTCCCGTAGCCCTGAGACGGGCGCTAACCACCATGAGATTACCCAGTGCCCCGGGGCAGCCTCCAGTAGCCCTGAGACGGGCCGCTAACCACCATGAGATTACCCAGTGCCCCGGGCAGCCTCCCAGTAGCCCTGGGCTGGGCCGCTAACCACCATGAGATTACCCAGTGCCCTGGGGTAGCCTCCCGTAGCCCTGAGACGGGCCGCTAACCACCATGAGATTACCCAGTGCCCCGGGGCAGCCTCCCGTAGCCCTGAGACGGGCCGCTAACCACCATGAGATTACCCAGTGCCCTGGGGCAGCCTCCAGTAGCCTGAGACGGGCCGCTAACCACCATGAGATTACCCAGTGCCCCGGGCAGCCTCCAGTAGCCCTGAGACGGCCGCTTAACCACCATGAGATTACCCAGTGCCCGGGGCAGCCTCCAGTAGCCCTGGGAGCGGGCCTAGCCACCAGTACCCAGTGCCCGGGAGCAGCCTCCGTAGCCCTGAGACGGGCCGCTAACCGCCATGAGATTACCCAGTGCCCCGGGGCAGCCTCCAGTAGCCCTGAGATGGGCCGCTAACCACCATGAGATTACCCAGTGCCCCGTGGCAGCCTCCCGTAGCCCTGAGACGGGCCGCTAACCACCATGAGATTACCCAGTGCCCAGGGCAGCCTCCCAGTAGCCCTGAGACGGGCCGCTAACCACCATGAGATTACCCAGTGCCCCAGGGCAGCCTCCAGTAGCCCTGAGACGGGCCGCTAACCACCATGAGATTACCCAGTGCCCCGGGGCAGCCTCCCGTAGCCCAGAGACGGGCCGGGCCGCTAACCACCATGAGATTACCCAGTGCCCCGGGGCAGCCTCCAGTAGCCCTGAGACGGGCCGCTAACCACCATGAGATTACCCAGTGCCCCGGGGCAGCCTCCCGTAGCCCTGAGACGGGCCGCTAACCACCATGAGATTACCCAGTGCCCCGGGCAGCCTCCAGTAGCCCTGAGATGGGCCGCTAACCACCATGAGATTACCCAGTGCCCCGGGCAGCCTCCAGTAGCCCTGAGACGGGCCGCTAACCACCATGAGATTACCCAGTGCCCCGGGGCAGCCTCCCGTAGCCCTGAGACGGGCCGCTAACCACCATGAGATTACCCAGTGCCCCGGGGCAGCCTCCAGTAGCCCTGAGATGGGCCGCTAACCACCATGAGATTACCCAGTGCCCCAGGGCAGCAGCCCTCCCCGATTACCCAGTGCCCGAGACGGCCCTGAGATGGGCCGCTAACCACCATGAGATTACCCAGTGCCCCGGGGCAGCCTCCAGTAGCCCTGGGACGGGACGCTAACCACCATGAGATTACCCAGTGCCCGGGGCAGCCTGTAGCCCTGAGGCGGGCCGCTAACCACCATGAGATTACCCAGTGCCCCGGGGCAGCCTCCAGTAGCCCTGAGACGGGCGCTCCCTAACCACCATGAGATTACCCAGTGCCCCGGGCAGCCTCCCGTAGCCCTGAGACGGGCCGCTAACCACCATGAGTTACCCAGTGCCCTAGCCCGTAAGCCCTGGGGCAGGGCCGCTAACCACCATGGGATTACCCATTGCCCCGGGGCAGCCTCCCGTAGCCCTGAGACGGGCCGCTAACCACCATGAGATTAGCCTCCCGTAGTGCCCCATGGGATTACCCCAGTGCCCAGGGGGCAGCCTCCCGTAGCCCTGAGACGGGCCGCTAACCACCATGAGATTACCCAGTGCCCCGGGGCAGCCTCCCGTAGCCCTGAGACGGGCCGCTAACCACCATGAGATTACCCAGTGCCCCGTGGCAGACTCCAGTAGCCCTGAGACGGGCCGCTAACCACCATGAGATTACCCAGTGCCCCGGGGCAGCCTCCAGTAGCCCTGAGACGGGCCGCTAACCACCATGAGATTACCCAGTGCCCCGGTGCAGCCTCCCGTAGCCCTGAGACGGGCCGCTAACCACCATGAGATTACCCAGTGCCCCGGGGCAGCCTCCCGTAGCCCTGAGACGGGCCGCTAACCACCATGAGATTACCCAGTGCCCCGGGGCAGCCTCCAGTAGCCCTGAGACGGGCCGCTAACCACCATGAGATTACCCAGTGCCCCGGGGCAGCCTCCCGTAGCCCTGAGACGGGCCGCTAACCACCATGAGATTTGCCCCAGAGGCAGCCTCCAGTAGCCCCGGGGCAGATTACCCAGTAGCCCTAGGAGATGGGCCGCTAACCACCATGAGATTACCCAGTGCCCCGGGGCAGCCTCCAGTAGCCCTGAGACGGGCCGCTAACCACCATGAGATTACCCAGTGCCCGGGCAGCCTCCAGTAGCCCTGAGACGGGCCGCTAACCACCATGAGATTACCCAGTGCCCCGGGGCAGCCTCCCGTAGCCCTGAGACGGGCCGCTAACCACCATGAGATTACCCAGTGCCCTGGGGGCAGCCTCCGCAAGTTGCAGTAGCCCTGAGACGGGCCGCTAACCACCATGAGATTACCCAGTGCCTCCAGTAGCCCTGAGACGGGCCGCTAACCACCATGAGATTCCAGTGCCCGGGGCAGCCTGTAGCCCTGGACGGGCCGCTAACCACCATGAGATTACCCAGTGCCCCGGGGCAGCCTCCCGTAGCCCTGAGACGGGCCGCTAACCACCATGAGATTACCCAGTGCCCCGGGGCAGCCTCCCGTAGCCCTGAGACGGGCCGCTAACCACCATGAGATTACCCAGTGCCCGGGGCAGCCTCCCGTAGCCCTGAGACGGGCCGCTAACCACCATGAGATTACCCAGTGCCCGGGGCAGCCTCCCGTAGCCTGAGACGGGCCGCTAACCACCATGAGTTACCCAGTGCCCGGGGCAGCCTCCCAGTAGCCCTGAGACGGGCCGCTAACCACCATGAGATTACCCAGTGCCCCGGGGCAGCCTCCCGTAGCCCTGAGACGGGCCGCTAACCACCATGAGATTACCCAGTGCCCGGGGCAGCCTCCCAGTAGCCCTGAGACGGGCCGCTAACCACCATGAGATTACCCAGTGCCCCGGGGCAGCCTCCAGTAGCCCTGAGACGGCCGCTAAGCCCCACCATGAGATTACCCAGTGCCCCGGGCAGCCTCCAGTAGCCCTGAGGCGGGCCGCTAACCACCATGAGATTACCCAGTGCCCCAGGGCAGCCTCCAGTAGCCCTGAGACGGGCCGCTAACCACCATGAGATTACCCAGTGCCCCGGGGCAGCCTCCAGTAGCCCTGAGACGGGCCGCTAACCACCATGAGATTACCCAGTGCCCCGGGGCAGCCTCCAGTAGCCCTGAGGCAGCCGCTAACCACCATGAGATTACCCAGTGCCCCGGGGCAGCCTCCAGTAGCCCTGAGGCGGGCCGCTAACCACCATGAGATTACCCAGTGCCCCAGGGCAGCCTCCAGTAGCCCTGAGACGGGCCGCTAACCACCATGAGATTACCCAGTGCCCCGGGGCAGCCTCCAGTAGCCCTGAGATGGGCCGCTAACCACCATGAGATTACCCAGTGCCCCGGGGCAGCCTCCAGTAGCCCTGAGGCAGCGCTAACCACCATGAGATTACCCAGTGCCCGGGGCAGCCTCCCGTAGCCCTGAGACGGGCCGCTAACCACCATGAGATTACCCAGTGCCCCGGGGCAGCCTCCAGTAGCCCTGAGACGGGCCGCTAACCACCATGAGATTACCCAGTGCCCCGGGCAGCCTCCGTAGCCCTGAGATGGGCCGCCTCCTAACCACCATGAGATTACCCAGTGCCCGGGGCAGCCTCCCGTAGCCCTGAGACGGGCCGCTAACCACCATGAGATTACCCAGTGCCCCGGGGCAGCCTCCCGTAGCCCTGAGACGGGCCGCTAACCACCATGAGATTACCCAGTGCCCCGGGGCAGCCTCCCAGTAGCCCTGAGATGGGCCGCTAACCACCATGAGATTACCCAGTGCCCGGGCAGCCTCCCGTAGCCCTCCCGCTAACCACCATGAGATTACCCAGTGCCCCGGGGCAGCCTCCAGTAGCCCTGAGACGGGCCGCTAACCACCATGAGATTACCCAGTGCCCCAGCCTCCCAGTAGCCCTGTGGCCGGGCCGCTAACCACCATGAGATTACCCAGTGCCCGGGGCAGCCTCCAGTAGCCCTGAGACGGGCCGCTAACCACCATGAGATTACCCAGTGCCCCGGGGCAGCCTCCAGTAGCCCTGAGACGGGCCGCTAACCACCATGAGATTACCCAGTGCCCCCGGGGCAGCCTCCCGTAGCCCTGAGACGGGCCGCTAACCACCATGAGATTACCCAGTGCCCCGGGGCAGCCTCCAGTAGCCCTGAGACGGGCCGCAACCACCATGAGATTACCCAGTGCCCGGGCAGCCTCCGTAGCCCTGAGACGGGCCGCCTCCCGTAGCCCTGAGGCCGGGCCGCTAACCACCATGAGATTACCCAGTGCCCGGGGCAGCCTCCCAGTAGCCCTGGACGGGGCCGCTAACCACCATGAGATTACCCAGTGCCCCGGGGCAGCCTCCCGTAGCCCTGAGACGGGCCGCTAACCACCATGAGATTACCCAGTGCCCGGGGCAGCCTCCCGTAGCCCTGAGACGGGCCGCTAACCACCATGAGATTACCCAGTGCCCGGGGCAGCCTCCAGTAGCCCTGAGATGGGCCGCTAACCACCATGAGATTACCCAGTGCCCCGGGGCAGCCTCCCGTAGCCCTGAGACGGGCCGCTAACCACCATGAGATTACAGCCCAGTAGCCCTGAGATGGGCCGCTAACCACCATGAGATTACCCAGTGCCCTGGGGCAGCCTCCCGTAGCCCTGAGAAGACGCTAACCACCATGAGATTACCCAGTGCCCCGGGGCAGCCTCCCCGTAGCCCTGAGACGGGCCGCTAACCACCATGAGATTACCCAGTGCCCCGTGGCAGCCTCCAGTAGCCCTGAGACGGGCCGCTAACCACCATGAGATTACCCAGTGCCCCAGGGCAGCCTCCAGTAGCCCTGAGACGGGCCGCTAACCACCATGAGATTACCCAGTGCCCCGGGGCAGCCTCCCGTAGCCCTGAGACGGGCCGCTAACCACCATGAGATTACCCAGTGCCCGGGGCAGCCTCCAGTAGCCCTGAGACGGCCGCTAACCACCATGAGATTACCCAGTGCCCCGGGGCAGCCTCCAGTAGCCCTGAGACGGGCCGCTAACACCATGAGATTACCCACGGGGCAGCCTCCCGTAGCCCTGAGACGGGCCGCTAACCACCATGAGATTACCCAGTGCCCCGGGGCAGCCTCCAGTAGCCCTGAGACGGGCCGCTAACCACCATGAGATTACCCAGTGCCCCGGGGCAGCCTCCAGTAGCCCTGGGCTGGGCCGCTAACCACCATGAGATTACCCAGTGCCCTGGGGCAGCCTCCCGTAGCCCTGAGACGGGCCGCTAACACCATGAGATTACCCAGTGCCCGGGGCAGCCTCCCGTAGCCCTGGACAGGCCGCTAACCACCATGAGATTACCCAGTGCCCTGGGGCAGCCTCCAGTAGCCCTGAGACGGGCCGCTAACCACCATGAGATTACCCAGTGCCCCAGGGCAGCCTCCCGTAGCCCGCCCCGGGGCAGCCTCCAGTAGCCCTGAGGCGGCACGTAGCCCACGGGCCGCCATGAGATTACCCAGTGCCCGGGGCAGCCTCCGTAGCCCTGAGACGGGCCGCTAACCACCATGAGATTACCCAGTGCCCCGGGGCAGCCTCCCGTAGCCCTGAGACGGGCCGCTAACCACCATGAGATTACCCAGTGCCCCGGGGCAGCCTCCAGTAGCCCTGAGACGGGCCGCTAACCACCCAGTGAGATTAGCCCAGTGCCATGAGATTACCCAGTGGGGCAGCCTCCGAAGTAGTAGCCCTGAGTGCCCCGGGCCTCCCGTAGCCCTGAGACGGGCCGCTAACCACCATGAGATTACCCAGTGCCCCAGGGCAGCCCCAGTAGCCCTGAGCTGGGCAGCCATGAGATTACCCAGTGCCCCGGGGCAGCCTCCCGTAGCCCTGAGACGGGCCGCTAACCACCATGAGATTACCCAGTGCCCCGGGGCAGCCTCCCGTAGCCCTGAGACGGGCCGCTAACCACCATGAGATTACCCAGTGCCCCGGGGCAGCCTCCAGTAGCCCTGAGATGGGCCGCTAACCACCATGAGATACCCAGTAGCCTCCAGTAGCCCTGAGACGGGCCGCTAACCACCATGAGATTACCCAGTGCCCCGGGCAGCCTCCAGTAGCCCTGAGACGGGCCGCTAACCACCATGAGATTACCCAGTGCCCCGGGGCAGCCTCCGTAGCCCTGAGACGGGCCGCTAACCACCATGAGATTACCCAGTGCCCGGGGCAGCCTCCGTAGCCCTGAGACGGGCGCTAGCCACCATGAGATTAGCCCTCCCCGTAGCCCTGAGATGGGCCGCTAACCACCATGAGATTACCCAGTGCCCGGGGCAGCCTCCCGTAGCCCTGAGACGGGCCGCTAACCACCATGAGATTACCCAGTGCCCCGGGGCAGCCTCCCGTAGCCCTGGGACGGGCCGCTAACCACCATGAGATTACCCAGTGCCCGGGGCAGCCTCCCGTAGCCCTGAGACGGGCCGCTAACCACCATGAGATTACCCAGTGCCCCGGGGCAGCCTCCAGTAGCCCTGAGATGGGCCGCTAACCACCATGAGATTACCCAGTGCCCGGGGCAGCCTCCCGTAGCCCTGAGGCTGGGCCGCTAACCACCATGAGATTACCCAGTGTAGAGACCCGCTAACCACCATGAGCAGCCTCCCGTAGCCCTGGGACGGGCCGCTAACCGCCATGAGATTACCCAGTGCCCGGGGCAGCCTCCGTAGCCCTGAGACGGGCCGCTAACCACCATGAGATTACCCAGTGCCCCGGGGCAGCCTCCAGTAGCCCTGAGACGGGCCGCTAACCACCATGAGATTACCCAGTGCCCGGGGCAGCCTCCCGTAGCCCTGAGACGGGCCGCTAACCACCATGAGATTACCCAGTGCCCCGGGGCAGCCTCCAGTAGCCCTGAGATGGGCCGCTAACCACCATGAGATTTGCCCCGGGGCAGCCTCCCAGCCCTGAGACGGGCCGCTAACCACCATGAGATTACTCAGTGCCCCGGGCAGCCTCCAGTAGCCCTGAGGACGGGCCGCTAACCACCATGAGATTACCCAGTGCCCCGGGGCAGCCTCCCGTAGCCCTGAGACGGGCCGCTAACCACCATGAGATTACCCAGTGCCCCGGGCAGCCTCCAGTAGCCCTGAGACGCTAACCACCATGAGATTAAGTGCCCCCACCATGAGATTGAGATTACCCAGTAAGCCTCCCGTAGCCCTGAGACACGCTAACCACCATGAGATTACCCAGTGCCCCGGGGCAGCCTCCCAGCCCCTACGGGCCCTAACCACCATGAGATTACCCAGTGCCCCGGGTAGCCCTGGGACGGGCCGCTAACCACCATGAGATTACCCAGTGCCCCGGGGCAGCCTCCCGTAGCCCTGAGACGGGCCGCTAACCACCATGAGATTACCCAGTGCCCGGGGCAGCCTCCAGTAGCCCTGAGACGGGCCGCTAACCACCATGAGATTACCCAGTGCCCCGGGGCAGCCTCCCGTAGCCCTGAGACGGGCCGCTAACCACCATGAGATTACCCAGTGCCCCGGGGCAGCCTCCCGTAGCCCTGAGATGGGCCGCTAACCACCATGAGATTACCCAGTGCCCCGGGGCAGCCTCCCAGTAGCCCTGAGACGGCGCTAACCACCATGAGATTACCCAGTGCCCGGGGCAGCCTCCCGTAGCCCTGAGCGGGCCGCTAACCACCATGAGATTACCCAGTGCCCGGGGCAGCCTCCAGTAGCCCTGAGACGGGCCGCTAACCACCATGAGATTACCCAGTGCCCCAGGGCAGCCTCCAGTAGCCCTGAGACGGGCCGCTAACCACCATGAGATTACCCAGTGCCCCAGGGCAGCCTCCAGTAGCCCTGAGATGGGCCGCTAACCACCATGAGATTACCCAGTGCCCCGGGGCAGCCTCCCGTAGCCCTGAGACGGGCCGCTAACCACCATGAGATTACCCAGTGCCCCGGGGCAGCCTCCCGTAGCCCTGAGACGGGCCGCTAACCACCATGAGATTACCCAGTGCCCCGTGGCAGCCTCCAGTAGCCCTGAGACGGGCCGCTAACCACCATGAGATTACCCAGTGCCCCGGGGCAGCCTCCAGTAGCCCTGAGACGGGCCGCTAACACCATGAGATTACCCAGTGCCCCGGGGCAGCCTCCCGTAGCCCTGAGATGGGCCGCTAACCACCATGAGATTACCCAGTGCCCCGGGGCAGCCTCCAGTAGCCCTGAGACGGGCCGCTAACCACCATGAGATTACCCAGTGCCCCGGGGCAGCCTCCCGTAGCCCTGAGATGGGCCGCTAACCACCATGAGATTACCCAGTGCCCCGGGGCAGCCTCCAGTAGCCCTGAGACGGGCCGCTAACCACCATGAGATTACCCAGTGCCCCGGGGCAGCCTCCAGTAGCCCTGAGACGGGCCGCTAACCACCATGAGATTACCCAGTGCCCCGGGGCAGCCTCCAGTAGCCCTGAGACGGGCCGCTAACCACCATGAGATTACCCAGTGCCCCGGGGCAGCCTCCAGTAGCCCTGAGACGGGCCGCTAACCACCATGAGATTACCCAGTGCCCCGGGGCAGCCTCCCGTAGCCCTGAGACGGGCCGCTAACCACCATGAGATTACCCAGTGCCCGGGGCAGCCTCCCAGTAGCCCTGAGACGGGCCGCTAACCACCATGAGATTACCCAGTGCCCCGGGGCAGCCTCCCGTAGCCCTGAGACGGGCCGCTAACCACCATGAGATTACCCAGTGCCCGGGGCAGCCTCCCGTAGCCCTGAGACGGGCCGCTAACCACCATGAGATTACCCAGTGCCCCGGGGCAGCCTCCCGTAGCCCTGAGACGGGCCGCTAACCACCATGAGATTACCCAGTGCCCCGGGGCAGCCTCCCGTAGCCCTGAGACGGGCCGCTAACCACCATGAGATTACCCAGTGCCCCGGGGCAGCCTCCCGTAGCCCTGAGACGGGCCGCTAACCACCATGAGATTACCCAGTGCCCTGGGGCAGCCTCCCGTAGCCCTGAGACGGGCCGCTAACCACCATGAGATTACCCAGTGCCCCGGGGCAGCCTCCCGTAGCCCTGAGACGGGCCGCTAACCACCATGAGATTACCCAGTGCCCCGGGGCAGCCTCCCGTAGCCCTGAGACGGGCCGCTAACCACCATGAGATTACCCAGTGCCCCGGGGCAGCCTCCAGTAGCCCTGAGATGGGCCGCTAACCACCATGAGATTACCCAGTGCCCCGGGGCAGCCTCCAGTAGCCCTGAGACGGGCCGCTAACCACCATGAGATTACCCAGTGCCCCGGGGCAGCCTCCAGTAGCCCTGAGACGGGCCGCTAACCACCATGAGATTACCCAGTGCCCCGGGGCAGCCTCCCGTAGCCCTGAGACGGGCCGCTAACCACCATGAGATTACCCAGTGCCCGGGGCAGCCTCCGTAGCCCTGAGACGGGCCGCTAACCACCATGAGATTACCCAGTGCCCCGGGGCAGCCTCCCGTAGCCCTGAGACGGGCCGCTAACCACCATGAGATTACCCAGTGCCCGGGGCAGCCTCCAGTAGCCCTGAGATGGGCCGCTAACCACCATGAGATTACCCAGTGCCCGGGCAGCCTCCCGTAGCCCTGAGACGGGCCGCTAACCACCATGAGATTACCCAGTGCCCCGGGGCAGCCTCCCGTAGCCCTGAGACGGGCCGCTAACCACCATGAGATTACCCAGTGCCCCGGGCAGCCTCCAGTAGCCCTGAGATGGGCCGCTAACCACCATGAGATTACCCAGTGCCCCGGGGCAGCCTCCCGTAGCCCTGAGACGGGCCGCTAACCACCATGAGATTACCCAGTGCCCCGGGCAGCCTCCAGTAGCCCTGAGACGGGCCGCTAACCACCATGAGATTACCCAGTGCCCCGGGGCAGCCTCCCGTAGCCCTGAGACGGGCCGCTAACCACCATGAGATTACCCAGTGCCCCGGGGCAGCCTCCAGTAGCCCTGAGACGGGCCGCTAACCACCATGAGATTACCCAGTGCCCCGGGCAGCCTCCCGTAGCCCTGAGACGGCCGCTAACCACCATGAGATTACCCAGTACCCCGGGGCAGCCTCCAGTAGCCCTGAGACGGGCCGCTAACCACCATGAGATTACCCAGTGCCCCGGGCAGCCTCCGTAGCCCTGAGACGGGCCGCTAACCACCATGAGATTACCCAGTGCCCCGGGGCAGCCTCCAGTAGCCCTGAGACGGGCCGCTAACCACCATGAGATTACCCAGTGCCCCGGGGCAGCCTCCCGTAGCCCTGAGACGGGCCGCTAACCACCATGAGATTACCCAGTGCCCCGGGGCAGCCTCCCGTAGCCCTGAGACGGGCCGCTAACCACCATGAGATTACCCAGTGCCCCGGGGCAGCCTCCAGTAGCCCTGAGACGGGCCGCTAACCACCATGAGATTACCCAGTGCCCCGGGCAGCCTCCCGTAGCCCTGAGACGGGCCGCTAACCACCATGAGATTACCCAGTGCCCCTGGGCAGCCTCCGTAGCCCTGAGACGGCCGCTAACCACCATGAGATTACCCAGTGCCCCAGGGCAGGTAGCCAGCCTCCATGAGATTAGCCCTGAGACGGGCCGCTAACCACCATGAGATTACCCAGTGCCCCGGGGCAGCCTCCGTAGCCCTGAGACGGGCCGCTAACCACCATGAGATTACCCAGTGCCCCGGGGCAGCCTCCAGTAGCCCTGAGATGGGCCGCTAACCACCATGAGATTACCCAGTGCCCCGGGGCAGCCTCCCGTAGCCCTGAGACGGCCGCTAACCACCATGAGATTACTCAGTGCCCCGGAGCAGCCTCCAGTAGCCCTGAGACGGGCCGCTAACCGCCATGAGATTACCCAGTGCCCCGGGCAGCCTCCAGTAGCCCTGAGACGGGCCGCTAACCACCATGAGATTACCCAGTGCCCCGGGGCAGCCTCCAGTAGCCCTGAGACGGGCCGCTAACCACCATGAGATTACTCAGTGCCCCTGGGCAGCCTCCAGTAGCCCTGAGACGGGCCGCTAACCACCATGAGTGCCCAGTGCCCCTGGGCAGCCTCCAGTAGCCCTGAGACGGGCCGCTAACCACCATGAGATTACCCAGTGCCCCGGGGCAGCCTCCAGTAGCCCTGAGACGGGCCGCTAACCACCATGAGATTACCCAGTGCCCCGGGGCAGCCTCCCGTAGCCCTGAGACGGGCCGCTAACCACCATGAGATTACCCAGTGCCCTGGGGCAGCCTCCCGTAGCCCTGAGACGGGCCGCTAACCCAGTGCCCCCACCATGAGATTACCCAGTGCCCCGGGGCAGCCTCCCGTAGCCCTGAGACGGGCCGCTAACCACCATGAGATTACCCAGTGCCCTGGGGCAGCCTCCCGTAGCCCTGAGACGGGCCGCTAACCACCATGAGATTACCCAGTGCCCCGGGCAGCCTCCCGTAG
Source organism: Oncorhynchus masou masou (assembly GCF_036934945.1). Taxonomy (NCBI): domain Eukaryota; kingdom Metazoa; phylum Chordata; class Actinopteri; order Salmoniformes; family Salmonidae; genus Oncorhynchus; species Oncorhynchus masou. The sequence goes on from NW_027008542.1 coordinate 15,557, forward strand.
CCCTGAGACGGGCCGCTAACCACCATGAGATTACCCAGTGCCCCGGGGCAGCCTCCCGTAGCCCTGAGACGGCCGCTAACCACCATGAGATTACTCAGTGCCCCTGAGCAGCCTCCAGTAGCCCTGAGACGGGCCGCTAACCGCCATGAGATTACCCAGTGCCCCGGGGCAGCCTCCAGTAGCCCTGAGACGGGCCGCTAACCACCATGAGATTACCCAGTGCCCCGGGGCAGCCTCCAGTAGCCCTGAGACGGGCCGCTAACCAACATGAGATTACCCAGTGCCCCGGGCAGCCTCAGTAGCCCTGAGACGGGCCGCTAACCACCATGAGATTACCCAGTGCCCCGGGGCAGCCTCCAGTAGCCCTGAGACGGGCCGCTAACCACCATGAGATTACCCAGTGCCCCGGTGCAGCCTCCCGTAGCCCTGAGACGGGCCGCTAACCACCATGAGATTACCCAGTGCCCCGGGGCAGCCTCCCGTAGCCCTGAGACGGGCGCTAACCACCATGAGATTACCCAGTGCCCTGGGGCAGCCTCCCGTAGCCCTGAGACGGGCCGCTAACCACCATGAGATTACCCAGTGCCCCGGGGCAGCCTCCCGTAGCCCTGAGACGGGCCGCTAACCACCATGAGATTACCCAGTGCCCCGGGCAGCCTCCGTAGCCCTGAGACGGGCCGCTAACCACCATGAGATTACCCAGTGCCCGGGGCAGCCTCCCGTAGCCCTGAGACGGGCCCCGCTAACCACCATGAGATTACCCAGTGCCCGGGGCAGCCTCCCGTAGCCCTGAGACGGGCCGCTAACCACCATGAGATTACCCAGTGCCCCGGGGCAGCCTCCCGTAGCCCTGAGACGGGCCGCCTAACCACCATGAGATTACCCAGTGCCCCGGGGCAGCCTCCCCGTAGCCCTGAGACGGCTAACCACCATGAGATTACCCAGTGCCCCGTGGCAGCCTCAGTAGCCCTGAGACGGGGCCGCTAACCACCATGAGATTACCCAGTGCCCCGGGGCAGCCTCCAGTAGCCCTGAGACGGGCCGCTAACCACCATGAGATTACCCAGTGCCCCGGGCAGCCTCCAGTAGCCCTGAGACGGGCCGCTAACCACCATGAGATTACCCAGTGCCCTGGTGCAGCCTCCAGTAGCCCTGAGACGGGCCGCAACCACCATGAGATTACCCAGTGCCCTGGGTGCCTCCCGGGGCAGCCTCCAGTAGCCCTGAGACGGGCCGCTAACCACCATGAGATTACCCAGTGCCCTGGGGCAGCCTCCCGTAGCCCTGAGACGGGCCGCTAACCACCATGAGATTACCCAGTGCCCTGGGGCAGCCTCCCCGTAGCCCTGAGACGGGCCGCTAACCACCATGAGATTACCCAGTGCCCCGGGGGCAGCCTCCAGTAGCCCTGTGATGGGCCGCTAACCACCATGAGATTACCCAGTGCCCCGGGCAGCCTCCCGTAGCCCTGAGACGGGCCGCTAACCACCATGAGATTACCCAGTGCCCCGTGGCAGCCTCCAGTAGCCCTGAGACGGGCCGCTAACCACCATGAGATTACCCAGTGCCCCGGGGCAGCCTCCAGTAGCCCTGAGACGGGCCGCTAACACCATGAGATTACCCAGTGCCCCGGGGCAGCCTCCCGTAGCCCTGAGACGGGCCGCTAACCACCATGAGATTACCCAGTGCCCCGGGGCAGCCTCCCGTAGCCCTGAGACGGGCCGCTAACCACCATGAGATTACCCAGTGCCCCGGGGCAGCCTCCCGTAGCCCTGAGACGGGCCGCTAACCACCATGAGATTACCCAGTGCCCCGGGGCAGCCTCCAGTAGCCCTGAGATGGGCCGCTAACCACCATGAGATTACCCAGTGCCCCGGGGCAGCCTCCCGTAGCCCTGAGACGGCCGCTAACCACCATGAGATTACCCAGTGCCCCGGGGCAGCCTCCCGTAGCCCTGAGACGGGCCGCTAACCACCATGAGATTACCCAGTGCCCCGGGGCAGCCTCCCGTAGCCCTGACACGGGCCGCTAACCACCATGAGATTACCCAGTGCCCCGGGGCAGCCTCCCGTAGCCCTGAGATGGGCCGCTATCCACCATGAGATTACCCAGTGCCCCGGGGCAGCCTCCAGTATCCCTGAGATGGGCCGCTATCCACCATGAGATTACCCAGTGCCCCGGGGCAGCCTCCAGTAGCCCTGAGATGGGCCGCTATCCACCATGAGATTACCCAGTGCCCTGGGGCAGCCTCCCGTAGCCCTGAGACGGGCCGCTAACCACCATGAGATTACCCAGTGCCCCGGGGCAGCCTCCAGTAGCCCTGAGATGGGCCGCTATCCACCATGAGATTACCCAGTGCCCCAGGGCAGCCTCCCGTAGCCCTGAGACGGGTCGCTAACAATAGACAGTTTTCCTGGGTAAGTTGAGGCTGAAGTAACTCCTCTGAGTTGTGTTCGTGGGCAAAGGAAATCTCTTGATATATTTGACATAAATCTCTTGACGCACTCAGTGAGAGACACATAGAGAGATAGAGAGAGAGAGACTATTGCCCTAGAGCAAAGATTGTCTGGGTCCACTCACCAACCAAGAATGAACAAAATGGGACAAAAACCCAATTGAGAATATGCATGCAGAATTCAGACAAATTTGCTTTCAACGCAAAACCCCAAACAATGTATGCAGAGCAGAATGATGACTATACCTGCTAGTTATCAGCATCCAGAAAAGACCTGTTCAACTCTACAACCTCCTAAAAGGAAGCAATGTCCACACATTCCACCACAAAGCCCTCACCTACAGAGAGATGAACCTAGAGTCCCCTCAGCCAGCTGGTTCTGGGGTTCTGTTCATAAACACAAACAGACCCAACCAAACTGTGAGAAGGCAAAAAGATAACTAAATGACACACTGGAAAGAATCAGCCAAGCTATTTGACCCTGAGCAGTGACTACACAGTGGCAAAATATCTGACCACTGTGACTGACCACAAATTAAGAAAATCATTGACTATGTACAGACTCAGTGAGCATAGCCTTGCTATTGAGAGACGTCGCCATAGGCAGACCTGGCTCTCAAGAGAGACAGGATATGACTCCACTGTCCACAAAATTAGGTGGAAACTGAGCGGTACTTCCTGACCTCCTGCCAATGTATGACCACATTAGAGACACATACTTCCCACAGATTTCACAGACCCACAAGGAATTTGAAAACAAATCCAGCGTTGATAAACTCCCACATCTGTTAGGCAAAATACCACCATGTGCAATCACAGTGGCAAGATGTGTGGCTTGTTGCCATGGGAAAAGGGCAACAAGTGGAGTACAAACAACATTGTAAATATCACCAATTTTTATCTGTTTATAAGTATTGGTGGTATTTGTAGTACTATTTGTACTACTATTCATACTACAACTATTTGCACATTGCTAAAATACTGTACATAACTGATGATATAACACTTGAAATGTCTATCTTTTTTAAACCTTTTTTGACTGCAATGTTCACTGTTAATAGTTTTTTGTTGATGTTGTTAAATTTGTTTCTTCTCAGTTTGAATTCTTGTTTATTTCACTTGCTTTGGCAATGAAATGAAATTGAATTGAAAGATAGATGGAGATGGAGAAGTGTTCAACAGCATCTGAATTGTTGGCTCCCTAGAGACAAGGAGAGGAGAGTGAGGAATGTAAGCAGAGAGGGAGCAAAAATCATAAAATAGAGGAAGAGACATATAGAGGACAGAGGCAGGGAAGGAGGGGTAGAGCTAAAAACTCCATAAAAAGACAGAGAAATAGCACTATTCTAAAGCCCGTTAGCAGGGTGAGGAAAGACCTCTGGGGTTGATGACTCCTATGACGCATGGCACCTCGCTTGACTTAATGTGACGACATTGTCTATATCCACTCTCTGAACATGCGTCACTCAAAGAGATGAGAGTATGATGACCTGTCCGAACTTAAAGAAGCTATGAGTTCAATCAACAACGGACCAGTCAATTTGACAACAAGAGATTTGCTGGCCCCAGTCACTTTGACAACAAGCTATTTGCTGGCCCCAGTCAATTTGACAACAAGATATTTGCTGGCCCCAGTCACTTTGACCACAAGAGATTTGCTGGCCCAAGTCAATTTGAAAACAAGAGATTTGCTGGCCCCAGTCAATTTGACAACAAGAGATTTGCTGGCCCCAGTCAATTTGACCACAAGAGATTTGCTGGCCCCAGTCAATTTGACCACAAGAGATTTGCTGGCTCCCGTCAATTTGACCACAAGAGATTTGCTAGCCCCAGTCAATTTGACAACAAGAGATTTGCTGGCCCCAGTCAATTTGACAACAAGAGATTTGCTGGCCCCAGTCAATTTGACAACAAGAGATTTGCTGGCCCCAGTCAATTTGACAATAGAGACAGTTTGTGTGTTACATTGTTACACGTAGTACCTTTAATCATATCTCTTTCTTTTGCTCTTTCCCTCTCAATCTCTCTCGCTCTCTCCCTCTCTCTCCCATTGTTTTCTCTGTCTTCCATTTTTCTCTTTCTATAATGGTTATCTCCCTATCTCTGGGTTTCTTTTTCTTTGCCCTTCTCTCTCTGTCTGTTTCCTTCTCTCTGTCATTCTCCCTCTCTATCTATCTCTGTGTAATATTGCTTCCACAACACCCACTTTCCTCTCCATCCACCAGATGCTGTAAAATAGCAGTTCATCATCTTTGTTTCAAAGTGTGCCACATCACTATCAGCTGTTCTCCCCTAGCCTTCCTCTCTTCATCACAACATTCTGTTCCTGCAATCTGTCCTCTGAGCTCTGTCCTTCCTGGTTCCCCCTGATCAACTGTGTTCTCTCAGCCATGTTGTCTAATCCCAGCCTCGCAAGCCGCCTGGTCTCGTGAACTTACATGGCTTTCCCCTACCCAGCGGTAATCAGTCTGGTAATTACAAGGCTAGTCTAATCCCTCTGTGACCAATAAACACACAGCAGAAACTCAGAACAGATACGATCTTCCAGACCTGGGTTCAAATACTACTTACAATTTTGAGACTATTATATTGCTCCAGTCAAGTTCAATCAAGCACAGCTATAGTATTTGAACGGATTTCAAATAGTATTTTAACCAATGTCTTCTATCTTCGTTGGCTTATGGATGTTCAGTGAAGCCCTCCACTACTAGTCATAACTCTGAAGAATACAGATACAGAAATAATAGTATTCTCCTTTGCTACTGTTGGTGGATTTGATATGGAAAAGTAAGACGCCTATTTGGTGTTCTATTCAATTTCAGACAGTCTGCAAGTTGGAACGCAAGAACGAAAGATAGAACAATAATACATCTCTGTGCTTGTTATTCACAGAAACAGCAGCCAATTGGTTGGAGCACGAAGCAGACCAGTGACGACAATGGACCCACTAGGAAAGGAGACGAGGATAGGAGGACAAGAAGAGGGTTTGGGCAGGGTCAGTGCTGTCCTGGCTCTCTACTCCTCTGGGAAGGAGTAAATAAAGACAGAAAATGAGTTGCATTCTTTCTGATTGACAAAGCCCTCCTAAACATCCACTGATATGGGTGTCCATATTAGGAATACATGTCCAATGCCAGCGCCTATGGATGAAGATGAAGCTGGGCTGGGTAGCGGTTGTTGGAGATTAGCTGTGAAAAACTCATTGGATAAATTGAATTGCCAGAGAGAATACACAAAGGTGCTATTTACAGTCGTGGCCAAATTTTGAGAATGACACAAATATTAATTTCCACAAAGTTTTCTGCTTCAGTGTCTTTAGATATTGTTGTCAGATGTTGCTACGGAAATGTGAAGTATAATTACAAGCAGTTCATACGTGTCAACGGCTTTAATTGACAATTACATGAAGTGCAAAGAGTCAATATTTGCTGTGTTGACCCTTCTTTTTCAAGACCTCTGCAATCTGCCCTGGCATGCTGTCAATTAACTTCTGGGCCACATCCTGAATGATGGCTGCCCATTCTTGCATAATCAATGCTTGGAGTTTGTCAGAAATTGTGGGGTTTTGTTTGTCCACCCACCTCTTGAGGTTTGACCACAAGTTCTCAATGGGATTAGGTCGGTGGAGTTTCCTTGCCATAGACCCAAAATATCAATGTTTTGTTTCCCGAGCCACTTAGTTATCACTTTTGCCTTATGGCAATGTGCTCAATCATGCTGGAAAAGGCATTGTTCATCACCAAACTGTTCCTGGATTGTTGGGAGAAGTTGCTCTCAGAGGATGTGGTGGTACCATTCTTTATTCATGGCTGTGTTCTTCGGCAAAACTGTGAGTGAGCCCACTCCCTTGGCTGGGAAACAACACACACATGAATGGTCTCAGGATGCTTTACTGTTGGCATGACACAGGACTGATGGTAGCGCTCACCTTGTCTTCTCCGGACAAGCTTTTTTCCGGATGCCCCAAACAATTGGAAAAGGAGATTCATCAGAGAAAATTACTTTACACCAGTCTTCAGCAGTCCAATCCCTGTACCTTTTACAGAATATCAGTCTGTCCCTGATGTTTTTCCTGGAGAGAAGTGGCTTCTTTGCTGCAAAAGTCTTCGCTCACTGTGCGTGCAGATGCACTCACACCTGCCTGCTGCCATTCCTGAGCAAGCTCTGTAGTGGTGGTGCTCCGATCCCGCAGCTGAATCAACTTTAGGAGACGATCCTGGCTCTTGCTGGACGTGCCCTGAAGCCTTCTTCACAACAATTGAATCGCTCTTCTTGAAGTTCTTGATGATCTGATAAATGGTTGATTTAGGTGCAATCTTACTGGTAGCAATATCCTTGCCTGTGAAGCCCTTTTTGTGCAAAACAATGATGACGGAACATGTTTCCTTGCAGGCAACCATGGTTGACAGAGGAAGAACAATGATTCCAAGCACCACACTCATTTTGAAGCTTCCAATCTGTTGTTCGAACTCAATCAGCATGACGGAGTGATCTCCAGCCTTGTCTTCGTCAACACTCACACCTGTGTTAACGAGAAAATCACTGACTTGATGTCAGCTGGTCCTTTTGTGGCACTGCTGAAATGCAGCGGAAACGTTTTTTTGGGGATTCAGTTCATTTGCATGGCAAAGAGGGACTTTGCAATTAATTGCAATTCATCTGATCACTCTTCATAACATTATGGAGTATATGCAAATTGCCATCATACAAACTGATGCAGCAGACTGTGAAAATGAATATTTGTGTCATTCTCAAAACTTTTGGCCACGACTGTAGAACCTAAAGAGTTCTTTGGCTGTCCCCATTGCACAACCCTTTGAAGAACCCTTATTGGTTCCAGGTAGAACCCTCTGTGAAGGGTTTCTACATGGAACCCAGAAAGGTTCTACCTGGAACCAAAAAAGGTTCTCCTGTGAAGATAACCAAGAACCCTTTTGGAACCTTTTTTCTAAGAGTAGATGAGGATTGTTTTTCTCTAACCTTGCAGGCTTCCATAGTGCTGCACCAACCTCTAAGCTCTATACCCAAAGACAAAGAGCTGACTGATTAAACATGAAGGAAGCAACTGGCGAGGATGTGGCTGTTTTGAAAAAGGAACGCTTTCCTCATAGTCTTTATGTAGCTGGTTGTGGTAGGCTCTGTTGTCTCTGCAGTGTATAGATGTGTCTAGTGGCTCATGCAGACATACAGAATCCAATATGTTCAGACTTTCAGCTACACTCGTGTGAGGCTCGTTTTTCCTTACTCTTCCATGGTACATCTTGGGTACTGAAGATCTCCTTTTTTCATCACTTATAAGTAATGGTACTACTGTAGTCCTTCAGGCCATATTTCATTGTTTTCATTATGTGGAGTGGTACTTCTCACAAGTTTCCAATTTAAAAGATGGACTTTTCACAGAGTGGAGATTCAATCAGAGAGCCCAGGCAAGCCCTTAACAATGAATTAATGAGATAATTACTTTGATTTTACTGGCTGCTTTACAGAGTGTTTTCCTCCTTTCTTGGAGAGACAAATTAATTCATGAATTGATCATTAATTGGTTATTTTAATCAATCAGTCATCATCTGTCATGTAAATTACATTAGCTGTCAGTTAAGCACTATTAGCTATGAACTTGTTCAAAATAGTCATCTAAAGGCTTTTTATAAACCCAATTATGGTTAGAATATACACATTATTAAAATATTAATACTGCCTATATTCTCTATTAGAATGTTCTGCACCTTCATCCTTAGACATTTGAGTGACAGCTTTGTAATTGAACCGTAATTAGGATAATCCCTTGAACTATGTGTCCATCGAAAATAACAGGTTTGTTCTTCAGCCTTCAAGGAAAACTATCTAGGAAATAATGATCTATTGTTTTAGAATAATTACTCAATGTGATTATCAGTTACATTTTGAAATGTGTCAGTGGTTTATGTTGATATTGGGTGGGTATGACAGTGGTCTAGCTGGCCACATGACATTTGGTTTGTGGTGCCAAGATTAGTGTGACAGGGTTACCCAAAAAAAGACTTCTCATTATTAATTAACACTTCAGAAGTAGCAGCGTCAGCTTGGATTTTGGTCCCTTGCCTCCACTTATCTTCCGGCATAATGTGGCATGCATAGAGACAGAGAGGAGAGAGGAAGAGAGGAGGGACACTCACCCGTAGCCCTGGTTGTCCCTGATTGTTATGATACTAACTAAGGTTCATGTTAGGAGATCCATGACTACCACTTCCACACTGCATCCCCAGGCTGCAGGTTTGTTTGGTGGCCATGAGGCTGCAGGTCTGTTTGGTGGCCATGAGGCTGCAGGTCTGTTTGGTGGCCATAAGGCTGCTGGTTTGTTTGGTGGCCATGAGGCTGCAGGTCTGTTTGGTGGCCATGAGGCTGCAGGTCTGTTTGGTGGCCATAAGGCTGCTGGTTTGTTTGGTGGCCATGAGGCTGCAGGTCTGTTTGGTGGCCATGAGGCTGCAGGTCTGTTTGGTGGCCATAAGGCTGCTGGTTTGTTTGGTGGCCATGAGGATGCTGGTTTGTTTGGTGGCCATGAGGATGCTGGTTTGTTTGGTGGCCATGAGGCTGCAGGTTTGTTTGGTGGCCATGAGGCTGCTGGTTTGTTTGGTGGCCATGAGGATGCTGGTTTGTTTGGTGGCCATGAGGATGCTGGTTTGTTTGGTGGCCATGAGGCTGCAGGTTTGTTTGGTGGCCATGAGGATACTGGTTTGTTTGGTGGCCATGAGGATGCTGGTTTGTTTGGTGGCCATGAGGATGCTGGTTTGTTTGGTGGCCATGAGGATGCTGGTTGGTTTGGTGGCCATGATGATGCTGGTTGGTTTGGTGGCCATGAGAATGCTGGTTGGTTTGGTGGCCATGAGGCTGCTGGCTGGTTTGGTGGCCATGAGGCTGCTGGCTGGTTTGGTGGCCATGAGGCTGCTGGCTGGTTTGGTGGCCATGAGGATGCTGGTTGGTTTGGTGGCCATGAGAATGCTGGTTGGTTTGGTGGCCATGAGGCTGCTGGTTGGTTTGGTGGCCATAAGGCCTTTCGTTGGCTTTGAGACTTTAGTATGGGGAATGCATGTTTGTAGTTTTCCTTTGTGTATGTTTATTTTTGTCACCATCCGAACAAATAATAATCCACTTGGACTGGCCAACCAAGAGGTCAAGAAGGAGCTGGCTCTGGACCTGAGGCAAGGTTGTTGTCTCCTGGGTACATGCATTCAACACCTGGTCGCATACGCTTACCTCACACATTTATGCACACATCACATCAGGTTACATACCATGTAGCAAGGCCTAAGACCCCCAGACGAGTGCAGCAAAATAAAATCATTGGGCTAGTTACTGGTGTCGTACCATATGGGGGCTCGGGTCCGGGGATGAATGTTAACAGATGTTAGCGTTTGTGGTTCACCTTCGTCACTAAGGAAAAGCATTTCCTGGGAACCACTGCTCTGTGTGCGTATGTGTGCGTATATGTGCGTATGTGTGTGCATGTGTGTGTGTGTGTGTGTGTGCACACAAGTAGGTCCTGGGGAAGCAGACAGCTGGCAATGATATGTCTGGAGCCCATCAACTACCTGCAGAAGGACAGAGTTAAGGGATGACTGCAGGACCCACTCAGACCTCTAGAACAAAGCACGTCTGTACAGCAAACCTCTGTGTATAACTGACCTCTATCTTAACTGTGTGAAGTCATCTGAAATTGTAATACAAATCATGGAATCGGTAACATTTTAATATATATTTATACAATAATTAGGATAATCACTTGAACTATGTGTCCATCGAAAATAACAGGTTTGTTCTTCAGTCATATATATACAATATAATATATAAACAATATATAATATATAAACAATAATACAATATATAAACAATAATTACTGACTTCTATCATATAAATGCACACACACACACTCACACACTGTTGTGCACACGCACACACACTGTTGTGCACACGCACACACAAGCGCGTGCAGGAAAAACACAGTCACAGATAAACATGGGTGAACACACACAGTGTGAGAGACCACACTGTCACCACCTCTTATAACTACCAGACAGATGGAGGTGGGATGGAGAAAATAATTGCCTCTCTCGCAAAACACAAAGGACCACATGACCAGCCATCAGTCATCACATCAAAACCAATCCAAGGACGGTTATTAAGTCCTGACCAAAACCCAACCATGCAACCATGAACGCACAACCAAATAATAACTCAGTAACAAGTCTGTCTCAATACAGCACAGTGTGAGTCACTCCTCGTCCCTCTGTTGGTCATTAGTTCTATAAAAGTACTTTCTCTCATTAGTGGTGAATTTAGGATCTCAGGAGCCATGATAGATCCTCCTCCCTGTCCCTGCAGGCGGGGCTGGAATAAAACACTATTCTTGGCTTGGTGGGTGAATCACCACAGAATGGGTAAGGCTGAGTGAACACTCACAACCAGTCTTGTAGCAAGCTGCTGGCTGCATTATTGGACATTTGTCCAAGGTAGTTTCAAGTACGGAGCAGAAGTGATCGTTCATCCACGAGAGGGCAAGTGATTTGATGTGCCGATTGTTTAAAAAAATGTCATGACTAATTAGAATTCCATGGTGCTCTGAGACATTAATAATGTAGCAATGAGCATGTTTACAGGCACAATAATAATTCAATTTGAATGAAACTGATTATGGCAATAGGAAGCGTATGGCAATAGTCAGGTCAAATGAAAGTAAGCATTCTCTGATTAAAATATCTGGTTTTCTAAGCAGTCATTCCATTTAGTTGGACATGTAAACAGCGTAAGTGGTGTTCCAGCAGCACAAGCCCCACTCTTATGGGTGAGTGAAGTGAGTTCAGAAAAACTGAAAATATGCATCTTGGAAATCATTTTGTGCATTTATTTAAGTTCCATCAGGTAGGCTGATTTCAGATGTGTCCATGTAAACAGGATTAAAATCATTCTTCTTGCAAAGCAAGACCACCTCTCTGCTGCATAGCTGGTTCTCAAACACCAACACAGCCTCTTCCACTATAATTCCAGGGAGGTAAAGTCAACACCTATTTGATTATGCTCAGGGTTGGGTAGGTTACTATATAAATGTTATCCGTTACAGTTACTAGTTACCTGTCCAAAATTGTAATCAGTAACGTAACTTTTGGATTACCCAAACTCAGTAATGTAATCTGATTACTTTCAGTTACTTTTAGATTACTTTCCCCTTAAGAGATATTTGAAGAAGAGAAACATGAATATTATGAATTGAACAACATTTTGCAGGATAAATCAATGTTAGAGTTTACATAGCTGAACTTAAATTGATGTTGCATTTTTCCTTACGGGTTATGTAGGGTATATTAGGGTTTATCTTTACAATAGAAAATAAAGCCTGTCAGATTTACAGTCATTACAATTATTTAATACCCCTTGATTGACTGATTTGGCTAATTGCTTTGAGTTGAAAAATAAATTCTACTCTCATGGAATGGCATGCTTTGAGAACTACCAAAAAGTTATATTTGCTTGTGAAAAATGAATCCCACATTTGTTATCGGCCTGTTGTTTACATTTTTGTTGATGACACTTTAAATCTATCAAAAGTGCATGTGTGAGTTTGAGCATGTGTCCATTAGGCCTAGGGACATTATTTTTGAATCAGCATTAATTAGATTGAGCAATAAAAGCCACACTTGTGGTCTTTGTAAATGAAACTTGTTTCTGATAGTATGTGGAGCACAATAATATGGAGGAGTTTAGAAGGGAGGAATTGACTCAACCTTGTATTCCATAGGCTGGGATCCGCACTATGAAGTTGTTGCACTGTTTTCACTGGCTGTCCACTGGTCACAAAAGCAATGATTGATAGGCAGCTTAATGTGCTTCAATTCAAGCATTATTAGGTTAAAATACACATATACTGTACATTTGTGAACAGCCATACAAAACAACCAAAATCTTTAAGGCACAAATAGCTAAATGAATAAAATAAAATGTTATTTGTCACATGCTTTGTAAACCACATGTAACGGCTGTCGTAGGTGGAAGAAGGAGAGGACCAAGGTGCAGCGTGGTACGTGTTCATGATCTTTTAATTACACTGAACACTAGAACAAAAATAACAAAACGTCACAAACAAAACAGTCCTGTCTGGTACAGAGACAGAAAACAACTACCCACCACTCAAGGGCGAAACAGGCTGCCTAAGTATGGTTCCTCAATCAGAGACAACGATTGACAGCTGCCTCTGATTGGGAACCATACTAGGCCAAACACATAGAAATACAAACATAGAATAAAACAGAATGCCCACCCCAACTCACGGCCTGACCAACCTAAAATAGAGACATAAAAAAAGGAACTAAGGTCAGGACGTGACACCACAGGTATAGACTAACAGTGAAATGTTTACTTACGGGTCCTTCCCAACAATGCAGAGAGAAAGAAAAAACACATAGTAGAAAAATGTACAAATAATAACACAAGGAATGAATACACAATGAGTAACGATAACTTGGCTATATACAGAGGATTCCTGTTGGTTCCAGACCTGGTGCATTGTACCGCTTGCCATGCAGTAGCAGAGAGAAAAGTCTATAACTTCGGTGGCAGGAGTCTTTGACAATTTTAGGACCTTCATCTGACACCGCTTGGTAAGCGGTCCTGGGTGGCAGGGATATCGGCCCCAGTGATGTACTGGGCCCTACGCACTACCCTCTGTAGTGTCTTGCGATCGGATGCCAAGCAGTTGCCATACCAAGCGGTGATGGAGCCAGTCGAGATGCTGTCAATGGCGCAGCTATAGAACTTTTTGAGGATCTGAGGGCCCATGCTGAATCTTTTCAGCCTTATGAGGGGGAAGAGGCGTGGTCGTGCCCTCTTCACGACTGTGTTGAAGTGTGTGGACCATGATAGTTCCTTAGTGTTGTGGACACCGAGGAACTTGAAGCTCACAACCTGCTCCACAACAGCCCCATCGATGTGGATCTGGCCTTCCTGTAGACCACGATCAGCCCCGTGTTGAGAATCAGCATGGCGGATGTTTTGTTGCCTACCCTCACCACCTGGGGGCAGCTGGTCAGGAAGTCCAGGATCCAGTTGCAGAGGGAGGTTTTTAATCCCAGTGTCCTTAGCATAGTGATGGTGGGCACAATGGTGTTGAAAGCTGAGCTATAGTCAAATTGGATGTATAATCTTTGCATGACAACAACAGTCACACCATTAGAAGACATAGCTTGGACTGTAGCCTACAAAGCCTATTCCTGCTCTTTTCCCACAATCTATAAAATGCATTTGGTGAGTCATCATAGTGGTCTCTGACTTGTGGTCAGACTCGCTCAGGCGGAACCAAACTTAATTTTGCACCTTTTTTCAATGCTGATTTGAGTATCATCGAGAAAACAGAAAGGTGTCATAATGTATGTTTTCAGAGACATCGTTTCTGAATTTTAAAGTAATCCTAGAAGAAATCTTCTAGTTTTTCAAAAGTATTTGTAATCTGATTACAATAATTTAGCTGATAACGTGACAGATTACAGTTACAGTTTTTCTGTAATCTGTTACATGTAATACAGTGGGGCAAAAAAGTATTTAGTCAGCCACCAATTGTGCAAGTTCTCCCACTTAAAAGATGAGAGAGGCCTGTAATTTTCATCATAGGTACACTTCAACTATGACAGACAAAATGAGAAAAAAAATCCAGAAAATCACATTGTAGGATTTTTTATGAATTTATTTGCAAATTATGGTGGAAAATAAGTATTTGGTCACCTACAAACAAGCAAGATTTCTGGCTTTCACAGACCTGTAACTTCTTCTTTAAGAGGCTCCTCTGTCCTCCACTCGTTACCTGTATTAATGGCACCTGTTTGAACTTGTTATCAGTATAACAGACACCTGTCCACAGCCTCAAACAGTCACACTCTAAACTCCACTATGGCCAAGACCAAAGACACCAGAAACAAATTGTAGACCTGCACCAGGCTGGGAAGACTGAATCTGCAATAGGTAAGCAGCTTGGTTTGAATAAATCAACTGTGGGAGCAATTAGGAAATGGAAGACATACAAGACCACTGATAATCTCCCTCGATCTGGGGCTACACGGAAGATCTCACCCCGTGGGGTCAAAATGATCACAAGAAGAATGAGCAAAAATCCCAGAACCACACGGGGGAGCTAGTGAATGACCTGCAGAGAGCTGGGACCAAAGTAACAAAGCCTACCATCAGTAACACACTACGCTGCCAGGGACTCAAATCCTGCAGTGCCAGACGTGTCCCCCTGCTTAAGCCAGTACATGTCCAGGCCCATCTGAAGTTTGCTGAGAGCATTTGGATGATCCAGAAGAAGATTGGGAGAATGTCATATGGTCAGCTGAAACCAAAATATAACTTTTTGGTAAAAACTCAACTCGTCGTGTTTGGAGGACAAAGAATATTGAGTCGCATCCAAAGAACACCATACATACTGTGAAGCATGGGGGTGGAAACAACATACTTTGGGGCTGTTTTTCTGCAAGGGACCAGGACGACTGATCCGTGTAAAGGGAAGAATGAATAGGGCCATGTATCGTGAGATTGAGTGAAAAACCTCCTTCCATCAGCAAGGGCATTGAAGATGAAACGTGGCTGGGTCTTTCAGCATGACAATGATCCCAAACACACCACCCGGGCAACGAAGGAGTGGCTTCGTGAAGCATTTCAAGGTCCTGGAGGGCCTAGCCAGTCTCCAGATCTCAACCCCATAGAAAATCTTGGAGGGAGTTGAAAGTCCGTGTTTGCCCAGGAACAGCCGCAAAACATCACTGCTCTAGAGGAGATCTGCATGGAGAAATACCAGCAACAGTGTGTGAAAACCTTGTGAAAACATTTGACCTCATTGCCAACAAAGGGTATTTAACAAAGTATTGAGATAAACTTTTGTTATTGACCAAATACTTATTTTCCACCATAATTTGCAAATAAATTCATTAAAAATCCTACAATGTGATTTTCTGGATTTTTTCTAATTTTGTCTGTCATAGTTGAAGTGTACATATGATGAAAATTACAGGCCCTCTCATCTTTTTAAGTGGGAGAACCTTCACAATTGGTGGCTGACTAAATACTTTTGCCTCACTTTATGTGCATACAGTGCATTCCGAAAATATTCAGACCCTTTGACTTTTTCCACATTTTGTTACATTATAGCCTTTTTCTAAAATAGATTAAATAAAAACATTTCCTCATCAATCTACACACAATAACCCATAATGACAAACGAAAACAGGTTTTTAGAAATACCTTATATACATAATCATTCAGACCCTTTGCTATGAGACTTGAAATTGAGCTCAGGTGCATCCTGTTTCCAATGATCATTCTTGAGATGTTTCTACAACTTGATTGGAGTACACCTGTGGTAAATTCAATTGATTGGACATGATTTAGAAAGGCACACTGTCTGTATAAGGTCCCACAGTTGACTGTGCATGTCAGAGCAAAACACAAGCCGTGAGGCCAAAGGAATTATTCGTAGAGCTCCGAGACAGGATTGTGTCGAGATCTGGGGAAGGGTATGAAAACATTTATGCAGCATTGATGGTCCCCAAGAACACTGTGGCCTCCATCATTCTTAAATGGAAGAAGTTTGGAACCACCAAAACTCTTCCTAGAACTGGTCACCCGGCCAAACTGAGCAATCGGGGAAGAAGGGCCTTGGTCAGGGAGGTGACCAAGAACCCGATGGTCTCTCTGACAGAGCTCCAGAGTTCCTCTGTGGTGATGGGAGAACGTTCCAGAAGGACAACCATCTCTGCAGCATTCCACCAATGAGGCCTTAATGGTAGAGTGGCCAAACGGAAGCCACTCCTCAGTAAAAGGCAAATGTCAGCCCGCTTGAAGTTTGCCAAAAGGCACCTAAAGGACTCTAAGACGATGAGAAACAAGATTCTCTGGTCTGATGAAACCAAGATTGAACTCTTTGGCCTGAATGTCAAGCGTCACGCTTGGAGAAACCTGGCACCATCCCTACGGTAAAGCATGGTGGTGGCAGCATCATGGTGTGGGGACTGGGAAAATAGTCAGGATCGAGGGAAAGATGAATGGAGCAAAGTACAGAGAGATCCTTGGATGAAAACCTGCTCCAGAGCTCAGGACCTCAGACTGGGGCAAAGGTTCCCCTTCCAACAGGACAATGACCCACACAGCCAAGAGGATCTGCAGAGAAGAATGGGAGAAGCTTGCCAGATACAGATGTGCCAAGCTTGTAGTGTCATACCCAAAAAGCATTGAGGCTGTAATCGCTGTTAAAGGTGCTTCAACAAAGTACTGAGTAAAAGGTCTGAATACTTAAGATAACAGTGATATTTACGTTTTTTTATACATATATAATGTTGCAAAAAAATATTTTACCTGTTTTTGCTTTGTCATTATGGAGTATTGTGTGTAGATTGATGAGGGGGAAACAATTGAATCAATTTTAGAATAAGGCTGTAACGTAACAAAAAAATGTGGAAAAGTGAATACTTTCCTGCACTGTATGTGCATATGGATTATATGTAACAGATTACATGTAATGCATTCCTCCCCAACCTTGATTATGCTGGACAGGTTCACTCAGAACACACAGGCAGCAAGGGACAGTCAGTTTCTCTCAACCTATGACCTCCTTTGTGTCCAAAGTTTCAGGCAACTCCCTTAGCAATGTAAAATGCCCCAGCATAAGTCTATCTCTACACACCAAGGGCTGCCCTGAAAACCCTTCTATCTACATTTTTGTCAATTTTGATCATTTTACATAAATTGAAAGTAGTCATTGCCATGCATATGTTGTAAATGTTTTATGGCTCAAGGATCAATTAAAAACATCCGAAACACCGTGTCAACTTCCAAGACACAATGGTATTAGATCTGAAAACAACTGCAAAAATGGACTTTTGGAGATACTAGGTTTTTTCTTTGCACACCTGCTCCCCCACACCCAACGTCCCAGACAGGCAAAGAGAATTCCTGACACAAAGCTGATTTATTCGCATCAACCTGGTCCCATGGAGGTATCAGAGCTGCTGTTCACAGTGTAATGTATACACAAATCAAAGTTTCCATTGACAAGTTTGCTTAGGACCAAAGAGGAGCGAAATGACGAACCAAAGAGGAGTGAAATGACAGACCAAAGAGGAGAGAAAGGACAGACCAAAAGAGGAGAGAAAGGATAGACCAAAGAGAAGAGAAAGGATAGACCAAAGAGGAGAGAAAGGACAGACCAAAGAGGAGAGAAAGGATAGACCAAAGAGGAGAGAAAGGACAGACCAAAGAGGAGAGAAAGGATAGACCAAAGAGAAGAGAAAGGATAGACCAAAGAGGAGAGAAAGGACAGACCAAAGAGGAGAGAAAGGACAGACCGAAGAGAAGGATAAGAGCGTCTGCTAAATGACTTAAATGTAATGGAGAGAAAGGATAGACCAAAGAGGAGAGAAAGGACAGACCAAAGAGGAGAGAAAGGACAGACCAAAGAGGAGAGAAGGGCAGACCGAAGAGGAGAGAAAGGACAGACCAAAGAGGAGAGAAAAAGACCAAAGGAAGAGAAAGGACAGACCAAAGAGGAGAGAAAGGACAGACCAAAGAGGAGAGAAAGGACAGACCGAAGAGGAGAGAAAGGACAGACCAAAGAGGAGAGAAAGGACAGACCGAAGAGAAGAGAAAGGACAGACCAAAGAGGAGAGAAAGGACAGACCAAAGAGGAGAGAAAGGACAGACCAAAGAGGAGAGAAAGGACAGACCAAAGAGGAGAGAAAGGACAGACCAAAGAGGAGAGAAAGGACAGACCAAAGAGGAGAGAAAGGACAGACCAAAGAGGAGAGAAAGGACAGACCAAAGAGGAGAGAAAGGATAGACCAAAGAGGACAGAAAGGACAGACCAAAGAGGAGAGAAAGGACAGACCAAAGAGGAGAGAACAGACAGACCAGAGGAGAGAAAGGACAGACCAAAGAGGAGAGAAAGGATAGACCAAAGAGGAGAGAAAGGATAGACCAAAGAGGAGAGAAAGGACAGACCAAAGAGGAGAGAAAGGACAGGCCAAAGAGGAGAGAAAACACAGACCAAAGAGGAGAGAAAGGATAGACCAAAGAGGAGAGAAAGACAGACCAAAGAGGAGAGAAAGGATAGACCAAATAGGAGAGAAAGGACAGACCAAAGAGGAGAGAAAGGACAGACCAAAGAGGAGAGAAAGGACAGACCAAAGAGGAGAGAAAGGACAGACCAAAGAGGAGAGAAAGGACAGACCAAAGAGGAGAGAAAGGACAGACCAAAGAAGAGAGAAAGGATAGACCAAAGAGGAGAGAAAGGACAGACCAAAGAGGAGAGAAAGACAGACCAAAGAGGAGAGAAAGACAGACCAAAGAGGAGAGAAAGGACAGACCAAAGAGGAGAGAAAGGATAGACCAAAGAGGAGAGAAAGGATAGACCAAAGAGGAGAGAAAGGACAGACCAAAGAGGAGAGAAAGAGAGGCCAGAGGAAATATGGCACCACATTTAGTTTCAATTTCTCTCTTGAAATAGCCTGCAGGCAGGTCTGATTATATATGATATCATCATTTATTGGCTGCCACTGACCCTTGGTCCTTGGCTGCAGGCACAGTTGTTTGACTGTCACGTATTGTGAACTTGATCGCATTTCTAAAGAAATAGATCTGAAAAAATTACTTTTTCCGGCCAGACAGAAGGATTCTGTGAACATTTTCTTTGAAAAACGTTCAACTTTGTTTGCACATCTGATGTCCAAGTATGCACCTTGAAAGTGTGTCCATAGTTATGAGAAATGAAGTGTATCCATAAATCATAAGTCTTTAGTCCCAACTTAATTACCTCATAGTTTTGCTACTCTTTTACTTCCTCGGACTATTACCTGCTCTTGTCATTCGGAGTAGCCTTCTGTAGAAATTATCCAAGGTAGAGTCCGGTCAGCCACATTATGCACAAACCACAAAACCTCACTTCCCCCAATATTTTGCATGTAAACTAACTGTAGCGCTCAAACAGAGCAACAACAGAAACAAACTCAGTCTTTGTCGATTCAGAAGAACAAACAATAGCTGACAGGAGAGCTTGCAAGCATTTCACTGTACTGTTTACATTTCACTGAATCCTGCATATGACAAATCATTTTTTATTTGACAATAGACAATGCTGCAAGGACAAGCCCTTCTCTCTAATGACATATATTCCAAATCTATCTTCGCTCCAGACTGGTTTATACATCAAACTTAATGAAACTTTTCAGAAGTACAACGAGAGTCTGATTTTTTTATTCTCAGTCGTGTGATTGAGTCACTATTTAGCTCACGCTTCAGCAGACAGAAGTTACAACTGTGAAATCTGTCACTTCTTTTATTGAGCAAAATACAGTATCACTTTCTGCTATTTTCAAGTTGGTTACGTTGATCAGTAGGTCTATTGTTATTGAGTCATAAACTGCAAATGGCAACACAGCCTAGCAACCCACATCAGCACAACCTTTGGGTAATGACAATATGATCACACCAGGAGTGTAACGAATGACGGGAATCAGTAGGACTGTTGCGGATAGACAGTGACAAGAACTGACACGATTCCCTTTTCTGAACATTTGTTTGAGTTGCACAGCCCTTGTCCAACACTCTCTGGTTCAATCATACAGTGAGCTGAGAGGGAACAAAGGTTCATGTGTGTCATTAATCATTCACACATCTCTATTGTTAGCATGTTGCCGTAGATTTTGGTTGTCAATCATTTCTATACGCTATGCAAGTTTGTTGTAGGCAAATTGTTTTACATTTTTGCATACAAAGGCCATACCCAAATCTAACTGCCTGTAGCTCAGGACCTGAAGCAAGGATATGCATATTTGAAAGGAAACACTTTGAAGTTTGTAGAAATGTGAAATTAATTTAGGAGAATATAACACATTAGATCTGGTAAAAGATAATACAAAGAAAAACATGAGTTTTCAATTATTATTTTTTGTCCCATCAACTTTGAAATGCAATAGAAAGGCCATCATATCACTTAGGAGTCCAGGCACCCTTTAGATTTTGGCCACTAGACGGCAGCAGTGTATGTGCAAAGTTTTAGACTGATCCAATGAACCATTGCATTACTGTTCAAAATGTTGTGTCAAGTCTGCCCAAATGTGCCTTACTGGTTTATTGATACATTTTAAGTACATAACTGTGCACTCAAACAATAGCATGGTATTATTTCACTGTAATAGCTACTGTAAATTGGACACTGCAGTTAGATTAACAATAATTTAAGCTTTCAGCCCATATAAGATATGTCTATGTCCTGGGAAATGTTCTTGTTACTTACAATGTCATGCTAATCACATTAGCGCACGTTAACTCAACCATCCTGAGGGTGGGTCACCGATCCCATAGAGGTTTTAATGAAAGGCATCTAACAGAAGTAAATTAATCCACAAACACGAATATCAGTTTTTATATATCTTAAATGAATGTGTTTTCATGAATTTGAGGATATAATCGTCAAGCCCATTCAAAAGCAGACAGAATGAAGTGTCTATGGATGCTTCCGAAATGGCACCCTATTCCCTATATAGTGCACTACTGGACATTTTGAATGCACCCTATGTCTGCACCTGAAAGATGGTACACTTCAATGGAGAAGGTCCCCTGTCCTGTACACAAACTTTCTCTGATTACCTCTCCCTATTCTATGGGCTTCTAAGAAAAGGTCAACATCATAATGAAAGATCAGTTCTTGAGTTGAGTCCCCTTCCAACTCCAGTCTTTTAAAAAATACCTAAACCAGCAGTTCTCAATTCTCTCCTCAGAGAACCCCAGCTGTTCCAGAGCTACCACACCTGATTCAACAACACCTATGGAATTTTAACAGTAGATGTCTAACCAGAATAAATATCTCTCTCTGGTTCTTCAAAGGGTTCTTTGTAGAACCTTTGAGATTGAGAAAGGTTCTTAATTTAATATAACCATTCTCCATAAAGGCTCTATAAATAACCATTAAAAAGGGTTCTTCATAGCACCAAAAAATGTTGTAATGATAGCGGAATCCCTTTTGGTGCTATGTAGAACTTTAAAAAAAGTTATTTTTAGAACCTTAGGAAAGGTTTCTTTATAGCACCATAATAGTTCCATTTATAACCTTGTGAACATGGTTCTTTATAGAACCTTCAAAAAAGGGATCTATATAGTACCAAAATAGGATACACTATCGTTATGAGCCAAACAACTGTTATTTGACTCTATATACTGTAGAACCGTTTGTTTTTAGTGTGCAGTCCACATAGCACTTCAGCAGGTCATCAACCATCTGGCAGTTAGTGAGCCAACTAGCAGTACAACAAGAGAACATGTCGAACAACCAAGAAAGAAGTGGTCAACATGAATATAAGATCACAAATCCTTTGCAATTGGCAGAATCTATATTGTTGCTATTGTGCCTTTGGCCCAAAGGAATGGTTATACATACCATGTTGCCAGATTAGACATTCATATTGTATTTGCATCAGAATCCAAAAATCTGTATTTTTTATTTCTACGAAATCGACACGATCAATCATTAACTCAGCTTCCCACTGCACACTTTAATAGCTACAAGTGATAAACTGTGTGTCCTTGCCTGTAGAATCCTCATCTGCAATAAGAGTTGATTTACAGTGTTATAGGAATAACTACATATCTTCCACATGTCTGAAGCAAAAGACATCAGCAAATGTTCTGCCAACGTTCTGCAATTGTTCTTCTTCCAAGCTCTCAGTCATTGATTTGAAAATAAACTCTTCATTCTCTAGAAATGAAATGGATCTTTTCAACCATATGTGGAGAATCAAGATTACCAACGTGCTGGAGTTTCTTATTCAGTAAACAGTATTTTCTCCATGCAATATGATAGTGTGTCAGTCATTGACCGGTTCTGGAAAAGTGGGAGTGAAGGTTCCTGAGAATGTGGCCTATTCCTCATCCAATGTGAAGAAGACCACCTTTATCGAGTAGATCGTATCCAAAATATAGATCACCAGGTTGATCACGGTCATGAACGTCACCACAACCAGATTGTCCCAGGGACAGGGGGAACACGGAACGGGCCGGGGGTTGTTCTCGAAACTATACAGCGGCCAGATGACCGTGGCAGTCATGTACATCATGGTGGCCAGAATGTTATAGACCGTGAGCAGTTTGTCAAACGAGAAGGGGAAGAGCGACAGCAGCTGACCGACGGTGAGGAAGATGATGACGAGTGCGAAGATGAAGCAGAGGGAATAAACCGCCACGCACCACTGCAGTCCCGGATGAAACAAAAACCTTGCCGGATCCAGCGACGTAAAGATAATACAGGCCAGCAGAGTCTCCAGGATCTTGAGGAGGCCCGGGACAGTGGACAGGAAGCCACTGATCTCACCACCGGGCCGGAGGCGGGCCAACACCACCTCGCCGACATACACTCCGAGACAGAGTAGGGAGCTGACGGTGGCGGCAATCTGGCGGTAGCAGGTGGGGCAGGTGAAGAAGGTAGGGTAGATGATGGAGGAGGTGAAACACATTAGTGCGGCCAGCACGGCGAAGGACGTGGTGAAGTCATCCCAGGAGATGGGCACCTTGAGATGATGAGGAGGGAGATGTGAGGAAAGGTTATGTCTAGGGCCAAGAGTTTTCCTGAAAAATATGTTTTCCTGAAAAACATGCAACTGCTACTACTGCTTTACAATAGAAATAGACATTTGAAATATATAAGACAGATACACATAAGCTACGATACACGTGAGCCACAAATTCCCCTCCCACCAATCTATTCCATCAAATCCAGACAGTAAACATCCCCCACCTTGGCGCTGAAGCGGGTGAACTCCATGATGAGGATGAAGAGGGAGAAGAAGCAGCAGAAGCACCAGGTGAACATGCACCAGTCCCAGTGTGTGGAGAACACATGGCCTGCCGAGGCCACCAGACTGAAGGAGATACAGGTGAGGACCACCTCCAACATACGGATGATGCCCACCGGCAGGGTGAGAGACCTCAGGTCCACGTTCACCATGTTGAGATACTGTTGAAGGATCTATCTAGGGACTGGGTGACTGTTCACTCACCAAGGGTTCCTTGACTTTTTGTTTTTTCTCTCTTTCTTCTGGCTAATGTTCTTCTTTCTGTCTCTCTCCTTTGCTCTCTTTTACCAAATGCACATATTTCACATTTGAATGAATCACTGATTCAATGAACTGTGTTCATTTCCTGTTGCCTCTTAAAGACTTACATTCTCCTCTTCATGGAAGCTCACCCAGTAATTTTCTGCTGTCACTTTCTTTTCTCCGCTGTGTCACATTGACATCTTCACTCCTCCTCCCTCTCCTACCGTCTTTGTCTCTCTGTGCATCCCCCTGCCGACTAAGGACCTTCCAGTAAAGCACTACAATTCCAAGGGAGGTAAGACCTTCTCTCATTCCTGCCTTATCCAAGTCTCCTTCCCCATGTTGTGGAGACCAGAGCATGCCTGTGTCGAGCCAAACTCCTCCTGTGTTTATGATGGTGTGTAAGCCCATAGAAATAGAGTGAATAGAACGGGCCTCCTCCTTCATGTCAATGATTGCAGCCATTGCGAGTGTACCCATAGGCTAGGTTGAAGATAACAGAGGTTAGGATAGCTTAATAATTAAATGCAAAAGCATTCTAAAATAAACAAATTCATTGCACCAGCGCCTGAATGAAAATGACTGGGGAGAGAATGGTAGAAGTACAGAAAGTTCACCATCAAAGGGGAAAATAAATAAAACGGAGGTGAATTTCAGACTATTACTCAGCAAACAAATAGATTAACTGTTTTACTGTCATTTTATTCATTTAACCATTTTTAAAGTTGTCTACAGCCGCTGGTCATGTTTTCAATGCTAATCCTATAACCGATAGGTTGGTAGATCAAATTCCCGAGGTGACAAGGTAAAAATCTGTTGTTCTGCCCCTGAACAAGGCAGTTAACCCACTGTTCCTAGGCCGTCATTGTGAATTTGTTCTTAACTGACTTGCCTAGTTAAATAAAGGTTAAATTAAAAAACATTTCAATAAACATTCTTGGAAATAATTACCTTGGAAATAATTGCATCACAATACCAGGCAGCCTTTGCGAGTGCACCCATGAGTTTAGAGGTTCCAAGCCCGTTCTGCTCATTCTATTTCTATCGTGTATCCTGCCTTCTTTTGGCTTAATTGCACGTTTTACGACCCAGACTCAAGGCACTCATTGGAAGCCGGTCCAGTCTTATCTGGCTCGCCCACGCCACACATGATGGACTCTGGTCTCTGTCAAAGGTAAACTTCAACACTGACCCAATCCCTGGGAGTGGGACCATATCAGACCTGGGTTCAAGTAAGATTTGAAATCTTTAAAATACTTTGAGCATTTGATTGAGTCTACTTGGAAAGACAGTGGAGTTTGCACCTTTGAGACTATTCTATTGGATCCATTGTGTCAGGTAAGCTCAATCAAGCACAACTACAGCATTTGAAAGATGTCTGATACTATTTGCACCCAGCTCTGGTCCAAGTGCACATCCCCCAACCAGGGAACCCTTGGCTTTTGAAGTGATCTCACATTTGTTCAGTTTAATGTTCCTAACTTGACTTAAGCTCTTTTTTGACACTTGATGGCTATTGACTAATATCCTCATCCATGTTCTTGAGAAAGGGAGAGAAAGAGATGGGGGGAAGGGGGGGAGTGGTAGGCAAAGGATTTGTAGAGGAACTATTCTGTTTCCACTGAAAATGGAAATCGAATAATGTTCTGGTTGATAAAGATAATATGATATCAAATCAAACTTTGTTTGTCACATGAGCCGAATACAACAAGTGTAGACCTGAAATGCTTACTTACTTATATGCATACTACTGACCCAGTTCAGAGTGTACCATACCAACTTTGAATGTAACACTCTAGATTTTTGGAATCATTTACAAAATGTATTGCATTTGGATTCACTGGTGCCACTAGGGCAGTTTAACATAATAATGAAAAATGACTCTACTGCCAATGTTTGTCTATGGAGAATGCATGGTTGTGTCAACAGCAGCAGCTGTCTCAGCTGAAGGATCCCTTTAAATATTGTCAGTGCATTGCCTAACTCCCTCTCACTGTTATATACCCTCATATTCTTCCTCCTTCTCCTCTCTCTATATACTTCTCCTTCTATCTCACTCTCCCTCTTCTCTTTCTCTATTTCTCTCTCTTTCTCTCCCACTCTCACTTCTCCCTCTCTCTATATCTGCCTCATCCATTTTTCACTTTTACCTCCCTCTTGATCTGTGCCAAGGAGACAGCAGCAACATAACTTCATTTCTCTTTTGAACAAATCAATAATCCCTGTCAAAGGTTGCAAGACAGAAGAAAAGATGTGGCCATAAAAGACCTTGACTTCATTACCATAATCAGATCAGGAACCTCCATCATTCTGTTGGCTTCTGTTTTGGGACAATGATTCTTCATTCGTCACTTAACTTAATTTCTCTCATGAAGAAAGGAATAACCCCTGCCATATGTATCACAAAGCAAAGTGTGGGCATGAGAGACCTTGACATCATTACCATAAACAGATCACCAACCACAATTATTCTGCTGTCTTTTTAGAAATTATAATTAGTTTAGCAGCCTCAGAATGGCCCAATATGTTCCCTATCAAATCGAATCTGTGGTAAGCCACGGTCCGTGAGGGATTCAGATGCTGCCTGTGTAAGAGAGTGATGTCATCCAGGTGGGACGGAGCGGAGTGTGATTGAGACTTGTCTCGCTGTCGGATTCCCCGCCGCACTCAGCAAACACAGAAAGAGACATGAAAGCAAAGCCCTGGGCTGGACCTCGACATCCCATGCCATTTCATCCAATAGGCCTCTCATAGCAGACATACCCTAGCAAATAGAGAGGGAGGGAGCGTTGCTGAATGTCCTTTAACAGTGTTGTAGAAAGAGAATAGGTGTTAAGCAAATGTTTTCTTTATTTTATTGTTATATAACATTATTAAAACAATTTGGTCACGTCAGCTAAATGTCAATAGTTATGTTTTACTTATTCAGATTCATGTTTGAGCTGAATTCTGTCATATCTGTCTGGATTGCATGTTTGTTAGGATTAGAGTAGGTACAGTAGACAGAGAGAGAGAGAGAGAGAGAGAGAGAGATGTGATAGCCGACAACTGCATAGCAGATCTGTTTTTATTTGGGCCATGACAAAGATGTAACATCGTTGGAGCTGTCAAATCAGTAAAACCAATGATCTGCTATGCAGTTGTGGGTTATCGGGGGTTAACGCTGAACTGATTGAATCAAGGCCAGAGAGACAGAGATGAAATGGAGAACAGAATATGAGAATAAAATGAACATATCAAGAACAGCTCTTTGATCTTTCTATTCACTTTGATTACAGCCCATGTGGACTGCGTAGGGCGCACTGCATAGTTCCTTCTGTATTTTAAAAACGGGAAGACAAAATATACATTGAATCTACGTACGGATCCAAGCATTCAGAACATTCTTATCCACCTCATGGTTTGTGAATTGTGAATTATTATCCACCATACAGAGACATTCTCCCAATACGAATTAGTGTTCCAAAAAAACAGCATGGTTACAGTTTGCTGTATTTATACAAAAGCAAAGTTCAGTCTATTGTTTAAGATCCGGCACTGTGTTTCGGGGCCAGTTCACCTTTGACCTTTGTCCTAAGCCGGGGTGACGAAGAACACCAGCCTGAAAGAGTAGACCGTGTCCACAATGTAAACCACAAGGTTGAAACAGGTCATGAACGCCACTACAACCTGGTTATCCCAGTAGCAGTTGCGGCCACACCCGCTGGGTCTGCTGTGGTTGTTCTGGAAGCTATAAAGAGGCCATATCACCACGCACGTCATGTACATCAGCACGGCCAGCACGTTGTAGCCCGTCAGCACCTTGTCGAACGGGAACGGGAAGAGCGACAGCAGGCGGCAGATAGTAAAGAGGATGATGATGAGGGCGAAGATGAAACATAGCGAATAGACCGCCACGCACCACTGGAGCCCTGGGAACCGCGAGTAGGAGCCATGGTCCAGAGAGATGAAGATGATGCAGGCCACGAAGGCCTCGAGGACCTTGAGGAGGCCCGGGATGGTGGAGAGGAAGCCGCTGATCTCGCCGGGTTTGGCCCGGATCAGGCCCACCTCCGTGCCGTACAAGAGGAAGGCCAGACAGGAAATGACGGTGGCGGCAATCTGCTTCCCGCAGGAGACACACGTGAAGAAGGTGGGGTAGATGATGGAGGCAGCCAGCACCTGTTAAAGCGCAAGACAATAGATGATGATGGTGGATGAATAACAGCAATGGAATTTAATAAACAACATCAGAGTTTGAAGACAATAACATGGAATGTCAGTGGACTTAATTGACTCATTAAAGTTGTCAAAGTTCTATGCGTATCACCTGATACTTCTACTTAATCTACTACCAATGTAGCTCCTACTCAATAAACCATTCCAAAATATTGGCAAAGCTACAGGAAGTCCAACGCACACCTTATTAATGGTTAAAGCCTTTCCTTTAATTGCATTTAGCCAATTTTCTCACTGATCTGACTAGAGGTGATATATGGACTACACTAGAGAAAAAGATAGATTAGCTGCCTTGCTGTTGTGACATACTGAAGATGAGATCATCACTTTGATCAATAACTTGTTCTAGTTCAGTGGAACTAGCAATTAGAAATGACTATTACTACAGTAATCAGTATCTGCTGGCGTCTATGTCTCAGTATAAGTTCATTCGCAATTAGTGTGAGAGTAAATGTACGCACACGACTAGCGATAGTTGCCATTATTGGATCAACCAACAACTCTAAGTGGTACTAAAATATTGCATGTTTCATTTAACCACTTTGTTCATGTACCGTATGATAACAACAACTGTCTGATCAAGGTCCAGGGCTGATACTCACTATATAAGGGCAAAATATATTTATAAAAAAGTAAGTAATCTGGGCCAGAACAGGAACCTAATTCCTGTTTCTGAAGTATGAAGCAGTGTGATGTACAAGTACACCTCCTCCAACAGAAGTCTAGTCTATGGCAGGGAAGATTGATGTGTAATTTCCCAAAAATCGCCTTTTAATTGATTTACAATTACACAAAAGTAAACTACACACATCCATCTCTACTCTAATTTTCAATGCTTATATTGTCTCAAATGTAACTGTCACACATTGACACTAATATGTAGGTATGTTATCTGGATTCTACCCCTTATAGTCTAACCCAAAGACAAAAGACGCCGTGGACGTTACCCACCATGAGCGTGGACAGCATGGCAAAGGCGGTGGTGAAGTCGTCCCAGGAGATGGGCACCCGGGCATGGAGGGTGGTGAACTCCATGATGAGGATGAGGAGGGTGACGAAGCAACAGAAGACCCAGGTGAACATGCACCAGGCCCAGTAGGATGAGCCGAAGTGACCCACCGAGGCCACCAGGCTGAAGGAGATACAGGTGAGGACCACCTCCAGCATCCTCACGATGCCCACGGGCACCGTCAAGGTCCGCGTGTCCAGGGTCACCATGGCGATGCTAGCTCTGGTCAAATCCGGCTGTCGAGTACAGTACTGTACGGCGGTTGTACCTTTTAACCTACTCAAACCGATTGTAGATGTCTATTTTTGTTTTCTCACCGAGTTTTTTCACTGTTGATCTCTTTGCACTTTAATCTCTCTTTCACTTCTTTGGACAGCTCTCTCTCTCTGAGCTCCCCCTGCCTCCTCTCCCTGACTTGACTCAAAAACTAGTTTTTCTCTACTTGTCACACCTCTCTCTGACACTCTCTGTCAGTCTCTTCAGGCCTCTGTCTTCTTCTCTTCCTCTCCTCTTCCTGTATGCGATCCTCCTGTATCTGATACTCCTGTATGTGATCCCCTGTAAAGTCTGGACTGCTCTGACAGGGCCACGGTAGTGTAGGAATGCAGAGAAGGGTGTAGACTGTTTGCCACTTCCTCTGCTACCTTATCAGGCCTTCCTCAAATGGTACTCAGGTGAATGTTTGATTATAGGCTTTGTTGTGTGTGTGTGTGTGTGTGTGTGTGTGTGTGTGTGTGTGTGTGTGTGTGTGTGTGTGTGTGTGTGTGTGTGTGTGTGTGTGTGTGTGTGTGTGTGTGTGTGTGTGTGTGTGTGTGTGTGTGTGTGTGTGTGTGTGTGTGTGTGTGTGTATGCGTGTGTTTGTGCATGCGTGTGTGTGTGTGTGTCATGCCCCGGATGTCAATGCTGTGTGATTATGAAATAGGGTGTAGTTGGTCACCCTTTTCTTATCAGTAAAATTGAATAATACCTCAGTTATTTAAGTAGTACATATACTGAGCTGATCTTGCTGTGTATTATATACCATAGCCTACTGTATAATGTATACGATACGAAATACTTCATTGTCCAGTTACATTCATTTCATGACGTCAGCATACAAATACACTAACACAACACAATATATTACATGCAGTACAGAAAGACTGGAAAGCACACAAGTCACACATTTACATTTTCACATATTCAGTCTCTGCCGTCAACTGTCCGACCATGTATTGTGCCTACGTCTGTCCTATGTCTCACTGTTCAGCATCCTACATCTGTCCTATGTCTCACTGTTCAGCATCCTACATCTGTCCTATGTCTCACTGTTCAACATCCTACATCTGTCCTATGCCTCACTGTGCAGCATCCTACATATGTCCTATGTCTCACTGTTCAGCAGCCTACATCTGTCCTATGTTCAGCATCCTACATCTGTCCTATGTCTCACTGTTCAACCTCCTACATCTGTCCTATGTCTCACTGTTCAGCATCCTACCTCTGTCCTATGTCTCACTGTTCAACATCCTACATCTGACCTATGTCTCACTGTTCAGCATCCTACATCTGTCCTATGTCTCACTGTTCAACCTCCTACATCTGTCCTATGTCTCACTGTTCAACCTCCTACATCTGTCCTATGTCTCACTGTTCAACATCCTACATCTGTCCTATGTCTCACTGTTCAGCATCCTACCTCTGTCCTATGTCTCACTGTTCAACATCCTACATCTGACCTATGTCTCACTGTTCAGCATTCTACATCTGTCCTATGTCCCACTGTTCAGCATTCTACATCTGTCCTATGTCTCACTGTTCAGCATTCTACATCTGTCCTATGTCTCACTGTTCAGCATCCTACCTCTGTCCTATGTCTCACTGTTCAACATCCTACATCTGTCCTATGTCTCACTGTTCAGCATCCTACCTCTGTCCTATGTCTCACTGTTCAACATCCTACATCTGACCTATGTCTCACTGTTCAGCATTCTACATCTGTCCTATGTCCCACTGTTCAGCATCCTACATATGTCCTATGTCTCACTGTTCAGCAGCCTGATGGCTGATGGAATTAAACTTGTCCTGTTCCTATTCTTGCTGAACAGTGGGACCCCTAATCTCCTTCCAGAGGCCAGCAGCTCAGAACATTGGGTAGGGTTGTGTGTAGGGTCTTTTATGATGTGCTTGTCTATCATAGAGGCCCTGAAGCCCCCTGCACTGCAATCCACAGAGCTTGGACCCCAGTTATGCAGTACTCCTGAGGATACCTCTCTCTACATGACAGATGTTGTTGGTGTTTTTTATTCATGTTCTGGGTGTTGGCATTAAAATATAGTGTGTTGTCCTTGATGATTCCCAGGTACTTCAAACTCCCCACTCTCTCTTCCTGTTCACCACCCAGGACTAGGTGGCTCACTGGGTCTGCCTTCCACCAGAAATCAATGACATTGGGGATAGGGTTGGTGTAAGTTATGCTAGGACATTTTGGATAGAGATGGGGATGGTGTAAGTGTGTGTGTGTGTGAAAGAGAGCGAGAGAGGGAGAGAGGGAGAGATGAGGGGAGAGAGAGGAAGAATGGGGGAGGAAGAGAGAAGAGTGAGAGAGTGAGAGAGAGGGAAAGAGAAGAGTGTGTGGGTGAGGGAGAGCAGGAGGGAGAGGATGATTGGAAGAGAGAGAGGGAAAGAGAAGAGTGTGTGGGTGAGGGAGAGCAGGAGGGAGAGGATGATTGGAAGAGAGAGAGGGAAAGAGAAGAGTGTGTGGGTGAGGGAGAGCAGGAGGGAGAGGATGATTGGAAGAGAGAGAGGGAAAGAGAAGAGTGTGTGGGTGAGGGAGAGCAGGAGGGAGAGGATGATTGGAAGAGAGAGAGGGAAAGAGAAGTGTGTGGGTGAGGGAGGGAGAGCAGGAGGGAGAGGATGATTGGAAGAGAGAGAGGGAAAGAGAAGAGTGTGTGGGTGAGGGAGGGAGAGCAGGAGGAGAGGATGATTGGAAGAGAGAGAGGAAAGAGAAGAGTGTGTGGGTGAGGGAGAGCAGGAGGGAGAGGATGATTGGAAGAGAGAGAGGGAAAGAGAAGAGTGTGTGGGTGAGGGAGAGCAGGAGGGAGAGGATGATTGGAAGAGAGAGAGGGAAAGAGAAGAGTGTGTGGGTGAGGGAGAGCAGGAGGGAGAGGATGATTGGAAGAGAGAGAGGGAAAGAGAAGAGTGTGTGGGTGAGGGAGAGCAGGAGGGAGAGGATGATTGGAAGAGAGAGGGAAAGAGAAGAGTGTGTGGGTGAGGGAGAGCAGGAGGGAGAGGATGATTGGAAGAGAGAGAGGGAAAGAGAAGAGTGTGTGGGTGAGGGAGAGCAGGAGGGAGAGGATGATTGGAAGAGAGAGGGAAAGAGAAGAGTGTGTGGGTGAGGAGAGCAGGAGGGAGAGGATGATTGGAAGAGAGAGAGGGAAAGAGAAGAGTGTGTGGGTGAGGGAGAGCAGGAGGGAGAGGATGATTGGAAGAGAGAGAGGGAAAGAGAAGAGTGTGTGGGTGAGGAGAGCAGGAGGGAGAGGATGATTGGAAGAGAGAGAGGGAAAGAGAAGAGTGTGTGGGTGAGGGAGAGCAGTGGGAGAGGATGAGGGAAGGAGAGATGGCTATAAAGATGGGTATAAACTTCAATGCATAATGTATGATTGATAGAAACACACAAACTTACATATTCTGCAGACACTCATTGTTGCATACACACACTGAAACAGCCATAACTGATGCACAAACTGCACAACACATATACACTGAAACAGTCAGAACTGATGCACAAACTGCACAACATACACACACTGAAAGTCATAACTGATGCACAAACTGCACAACACATATACACTGAAACAGTCAGAACTGATGCACAAACTGCACAACATACACACACTGAAACAGTCATAACTGATGCACAAACTGCACAACATACATACACTGAAACAGTCATAACTGATGCACAAACTGCACAACACATACACACTGAAACAGTCATAACTGATGCACAAACTGCACAACATACATACACTGAAACAGTCATAACTGATGCACAAACTGCACAACATACATACACTGAAACAGTCATAACTGATGCACAAACTGCACAACACATATACACTGAAACAGTCAGAACTGATGCACAAACTGCACAACATACACACACTGAAACAGTCATAACTGATGCACAAACTGCACAACATACATACACTGAAACAGTCATAACTGATGCACAAACTGCACAACACATACACACTGAAACAGTCATAACTGATGCACAAACTGCACAACATACATACACTGAAACAGTCATAACTGATGCACAAACTGCACAACATACATACACTGAAACAGTCATAACTGATGCACAAACTGCACAACACATACACACTGAAACAGTCATAACTGATGCACAAACTGCACAACATATACATACACTGAAAGTCATAACTGATGCACAAACTGCACAACATACATACACTGAAACAGTCATAACTGATGCACAAACTGCACAACATACACACACTGAAACAGTCATAACTGATGCACAAACTGCACAACATACATACACTGAAAGTCATAACTGATGCACAAACTGCACAACATACATACACTGAAAGTCATAACTGATGCACAAACTGCACAACATACATACACTGAAAGAGTCATAACTGATGCACAAACTGCACAACATACATACACTGAAACAGTCATAACTGATGCACAAACTGCACAACATACATACACTGAAACAGTCATAACTGATGCACAAACTGCACAACATACACACACTGAAAGTCATAACTGATGCACAAACTGCACAACATACATACACTGAAAGTCATAACTGATGCACAAACTGCACAACATACATACACTGAAAGAGTCATAACTGATGCACAAACTGCACAACATACATACACTGAAAGTCATAACTGATGCACAAACTGCACAACATACATACACTGAAACAGTCATAACTGATGCACAAACTGCACAACATACATACACTGAAAGTCATAACTGATGCACAAACTGCACAACATACACACACTGAAACAGTCATAACTGATGCACAAACCGCACAACATACACACACTGAAACAGTCATAACTGATGCACAAACTGCACAACATACACACACTGAAACAGTCATAACTGATGCACAAACTGCACAACATACATACACTGAAACAGTCATAACTGATGCACAAACTGCACAACATGACACTGAAACAGTCATAACTGATGCACAAACTGCACAACATACATACACTGAAACAGTCATAACTGATGCACAAACCGCACAACATACACACACTGAAACAGTCATAACTGATGCACAAACTGCACAACATACATACACTGAAACAGTCAGAACTGATGCACAAACTGCACAACATACATACACTGAAACAGTCATAACTGATGCACAAACTGCACAACATATACACACTGAAACAGTCATAACTGATGCACAAACTGCACAACATACATACACTGAAACAGTCATAACTGATACAAACACACAAACATACATACACTGAAACAGTCATTGTGCACAAACTGCACAACATACATACACTGAAACAGTCATAACTGATGCACAAACTGCACAACATACATACACTGAAACAGTCATAACTGATGCACAAACTGCACAACATACACACACTGAAACAGTCATAACTGATGCACAAACTGCACAACATACATACACTGAAACAGTCATAACTGATGCACAAACTGCACAACATACACACACTGAAACAGTCATAACTGATGCACAAACTGCACAACATACATACACTGAAACAGTCATAACTGATGCACAAACTGCACAACATACACACACTGAAACAGTCATAACTGATGCACAAACTGCACAACATACATACACTGAAACAGTCATAACTGATGCACAAACTGCACAACATACACACACTGAAACAGTCATAACTGATGCACAAACTGCACAACATACACACTGAAACAGTCATAACTGATGCACAAACTGCACAACATACATACACTGAAACAGTCATAACTGATGCACAAACTGCACAACATACACACTGAAACAGTCATAACTGATGCACAAACTGCACAACATACATACACTGAAACAGTCATAACTGATGCACAAACTGCACAACATACATACACTGAAACAGTCATAACTGATAAACAAACTGAACAACATACACACACTGAAACAGTCATAACTGATGCACAAACTGCACAACATACATACACTGAAACAGTCATAACTGATAAACAAACTGAACAACATACACACACTGAAACAGTCATAATTGATGCACAAACTGCACAACATACATACACTGAAACAGTCATAACTGATAAACAAACTGAACAACATACATACACTGAAACAGTCATAACTGATAAACAAACTGAACAACATACATACACTGAAACAGTCATAACTGATAAACAAACTGAACAACATACATACACTGAAACAGTCATAACTGATAAACAAACTGAACAACATACACACACTGAAACAGTCAATACTGATGCACAAACTGCACAACATACATACACTGAAACAGTCATAACTGATAAACAAACTGAACAACATACACAACATAAACATTCACATACACACATGAAAATGTATTTGGTCACTGAAGCGCTAACACAGACACACACACACACACACACACACACACGTGACGCAGTACTCTCCACTTTACCCCACACTATCTCCTACACACTGTGTCCCACACAGCCACATACAGTGTCCAGACAGGACACACACAGCAGCAGTCAGGAATGACGTCAGCAGCACTCATCAGGTATATGACAGCTCTCATCTATTAAATATGCTTGTTTCCTGTAGTTCTGACCTCAATACTGACTGTAGTGACGTCCATTCATCCCACACACCTCTAAAGAGTTCTACAGGCATACTGGCTGGGTTTGTAGGCTATGTTATAGAGTCCTGCAGGCATACTGGCTTGGTTTGTAGACTATGTTACAGAGACCTGCAGGCATACTGGCTGGGTTTGTATACTATGTTATAGAGTCCTGCAGGCATACTGGCTGGGTTTGCATACTATGTTG
Source organism: Oncorhynchus masou masou (assembly GCF_036934945.1). Classification (NCBI taxonomy): domain Eukaryota; kingdom Metazoa; phylum Chordata; class Actinopteri; order Salmoniformes; family Salmonidae; genus Oncorhynchus; species Oncorhynchus masou. The sequence continues at coordinate 51,409 of NW_027008542.1, forward strand.
TAGAGTCCTGCAGGCATACTGGCTGGGTTTGCATACTATGTTATAGAGTCCTGCAGGCATACTGGCTGGGTTTGTAGACTATGTTATAGAGTCCTGCAGGCATACTGGCTGGATTTGTAGACTATGTTATAGAGTCATGCAGGCATACTGGCTGGATTTGTAGATTATGTTATAGAGTCATGCAGGCATACTGGCTGGGTTTGTTTGTTATAGAGTTCTGCAGGCATATGTTTATAGTTATAGAGTCCTGCAGGCATACTGGCTGGGTTTGCATACTATGTTATAGAGTCTGCAGGCATACTGGCTGGGTTTGTATGCTATGTTATAGAGTTCTGCAGGCATACTAGCTGGGTTTGTATGCTATGTTATAGAGTCATGCAGGCATACTGGCTGGATTTGTAGATTATGTTATAGAGTCATGCAGGCATACTGGCTGGATTTGTAGATTATGTTATAGAGTCATGCAGGCATACTGGCTGGGTTTGTAGATTATGTTATAGAGTCATGCAGGCATACTGGCTGGGTTTGTAGATTATGTTATAGAGTCATGCAGGCACACTGGCTGGGTTTGTAGAATATGTTAGTGGGTTATCTGTTTGAATGGGGTTTTGCATTAAACATAGCAGTTTCTCTATTTTGGCCCCCTGACTCCAAGACACCTCTGTATTTGTGAAATAATTGGAGCACATTCTTCTTGTTACCAGTTCTCTCTCTCTCTCTGTCTTTTAAAATGTATATTTTTCATACTGCAGTTGGGAGATGGCACCTCCATTGTAAACTTTGACAGTGCTTCTCCTCCCTTCTTGACGGTCTTGGATATCAAAGATTTTAGAAATGGACAGATTTGATAACAACTGTGAGAGGAGGGAAGGGGAGGGAAACTTGTCTCCCACAGACTGTGAGGAGGATAAGGTGAGGGATGACAAGGAGGCTGTGGAGGTGGAGGGAGGGAACGAGGAAAGACTCTGTGAAGGTGGAGGGAAGGAACGTGGAAGGACTCTGCGGACGTGGAGGGAGGGAACATGGAAGGACCATGTGGAGGTGGAGGGAGGGAATGAGGAAGGACTATGTGGAGGTGGAGGGAGGGAATGAGGAAGGACTATGTGGAGGTGGAGGGAGGGAATGAGGAAGGACTATGTGGAGGTGGAGGAAGGGAACGAGAAAGGACTATGTGCAGGTGGAGGGAGCTAATGAGGAAGGAATCTGTGGAGGTGGAGGGTGGGAATGAGGGATGATGCTGTGGAGGTGGAGGTAGGGAACGAGGGATGACACTGGAGGTGGAGGGTGAGAATGAGGAATGATTATGTGGAGGTGGAGGGTGGGAACGAGGGATGAGACTGTGGAGGTGGAGGTAGGGAACGAGGGATGATGCTGTGGAGGTGGAGGTAGGGAACGAGGGATGATGCTGTGGAGGTGGGGTGGAAGGCAATGAGGGATGACTGTGCTGGTGGAGGTGGATGATGCTGTGGAGGTGGAGGTAGGGAATGAGGGATGATGCTGTGGAGGTGGAGGTAGGGAATGAGGGATGATGCTGTGGAGGTGGATGTAGGGAATGAGGGATGATGCTGTGGAGGTGGAGGTAGGGAATGAGGGATGATGCTGTGGAGGTGGAGGTAGGGAACGAGGGATGATGCTGTGGAGGTGGAGGTAGGGAATGAGGGATGATGCTGTGGAGGTGGAGGTAGGGAACGAGGGATGATGCTGTGGAGATGGAGGTAGGGAATGAGGGAACAAGGGATGATGCTGTGGAGGTGGAGGTAGGGAACGAGGGATGATGCAGTGGAGGTGAAGGTAGGGAATGTGGGATGATGCTGTGGAGGTGGAGGTAGGGAACGAGGGAGGAAGAGAGTCATAGAACAGCACACTGCTGGTCTGCTGTGACCTGATAACATGTCATTCTTTCTCTCTGTCAGGGAAACAGAGCACACACACTCCCCCCCCCCCTGTCTCCCCCCTCTCATGTATACCTTAAAGTAAAATCACCATCAATTAGGCTGCTTAGATATTTATATTTATCCATCAATCAGTTACAGCATCTCTCTCCATCACTGTCTCTCTCACTGTCTCTCCCCCTCTCTCTCTCTCTCTTTCTCTTTCTCTCTCCATCATTTCTCCCCCCCCCCGCTTTTTCTCTCTCCATCAATCAAGGTCAGATGTACTGTTAATTTGAGAACATGCTCAGAAGAGTGTAGGGCTGAGAAGGGGACGTTGTGGAGGGTTTTAATTATTCACATCTGATGTGAAATCTGCTGTCATGTTGACAAATGACCAATGTCACCATTCCCATAGAGGAGCAAAGAATGAACACAAAAAATACTGGATAATCATACATGTATTCATAACATCAGATTGCTGTTACACTCCTTGTTCCAATCACTGATAATGTCACCCTCTGTTACAGTCTGCCCCTACAATAACAAGAACCCAGCCAGAACCAAGGAGCGTCGGGATTATCAGGAATTATCTCCATTCTCAACACTCCTTTTTCCCACCCCTGGAAGCCAAAACATCTCCACTTCTCTTCCTCCTGTAATGGGATGATACTGCGGAGGTGAAGGGAGGGAACGAGGGATGACACCGTGGAGGTGGATGGTGGGAACGAGGGATGATGCTGTGGAGGTGGAGGGTGGGAACGAGGGATGATACTGTGGAGGTGGAGGGTGGGAACGAGGGATGATGCTGTGGAGGTGAAGGGAGGGAACGAGGGATGACACTGTGGAGGTGGAGGGTGGGAACGAGGGATGATGCTGTGGAGGTGGAGGGTGGGAACGAGGGATGATACTGTGGAGGTGGAGGGTGGGAACGAGGGATGATGCTGTGGAGGTGAGGGTGGGAACGAGGGATGATGCTGTGGAGGTGGATGGGTGGGGAACAGGGATGATACTGTGGAGGTGGAGGGTGGGAACGAGGGATGATGCTGTGGAGGTGAAGGGAGGGAACAAGGGATGACACTGTGGAGGTGGAGGGTGGGAACGAGGGATGACGCTGTGGAGGTGGAGGGTGGGAACGAGGGATGATGCTGTGGAGGTAGAGGGTGGGAACGAGGGATGATGCTGTGGAAGTGGAGGTAGGGAACGAGGGATGATGCTGTGGAGGTGAAGGGAGGAACGAGGGATGATGCTGTGGAGGTGAAGGGAGGGAACGAGGGATGATGCTGTGGAGGTGAAGGGAGGGAACGAGGGATGATGCTGTGGAGGTGAAGGGAGGGACGAGGGATGATGCTGTGGAGGTGAAGGGAGGGACGAGGGATGATGCTGTGGAGGTGAAGGGAGGGAACGAGGGATGATGCTGTGGAGGTGGAGGGAGGGACGAGGGATGATGCTGTGGAGGTGAAGGGAGGGATGAGGGATGATACTGTGGAGGTGAAGGGAGGGATGAGTGATGATACTGTGGAGGTGAAGGGAGGGATGATGCTGTGGAGGTGAAGGGTGGGACGAGGGATGATGCTGTGGAGGTGAAGAGAGGGATGGGAACTGTGGAGGTGAGGGAGGGCTGTGGATACTGTGGAGGTGAAGGGATGGACGAGGGATGATGCTGTGGAGGTGAAGGGAGGGACGAGGGATGATACTGTGGAGGTGAAGGGAGGGACGAGGGATGATGCTGTGGAGGTGAAGGGAGGGAACGAGGGATGATGCTGTGGAGGTGAAGGGAGGGACGAGGGATGATGCTGTGGAGGTGAAGGGAGGACGAGGGATGATGCTGTGGAGGTGAAGGGAGGTGACGAGGGATGATGCTGTGGAGGTGAAGGGAGGGACGAGGGATGATACTGTGGAGGTGAAGGGAGGGATGAGTGATGATACTGTGGAGGTGGAGGTGGGAACGAGGGATGATACTGTGGAGGTGGTGAAGGGAGGGAACGAGGGATGATGCTGTGGAGGTGAAGGAGGGACGAGGGATGATGCTGTGGAGGTGAAGGGAGGGACGAGGGATGATGCTGTGGAGGTGAAGGGAGGGACGAGGGATGATGCTGTGGAGGTGAAGGGAGGGACGAGGGATGATACTGTGGAGGTGGAGGGTGGGAACGAGGGATGATGCTGTGGAGGTGAAGGGAGGGACGAGGGATGATGCTGTGGAGGTGAAGGGAGGGATGAGGGATGATGCTGTGGAGGTGAAAGGGAGGGACGAGGGATGATGCTGTGGAGGTGAAGGGAGGGACGAGGGATGATACTGTGGAGGTGAAGGGAGGGGAGGATGATACTGTGGAGGGATGATGCTGTGGAGGTGAAGGGAGGGAACGAGGGATGACACCGTGGAGGTGAAGGGAGGGATGAGTGATGATACTGTGGAGGTGGAGGGTGGGAACGAGGGATGATACTGTGGAGGTGAAGGAAGGGAGGGATGAGGGATGATGCTGTGGAGGTGAAGGGAGGGACGAGGGATGATGCTGTGGAGGTGAAGGGAGGGAACGAGGGATGATGCTGTGGAGGTGAAGGGAGGGACGAGGGATGATGCTGTGGAGGTGAAGGGGGAAGAGGGATGATGCTGTAGAGGTGAAGGAGGGAGGATGCTGTGGAGGTGAAGGGAGGATGAACGAGGGATGATGCTGTGGATGGTGGAGGGTGGGAGGGAACGAGGGATGATGCTGTGGAGGTGGAGGGTGGGAACGAGGGATGATGCTGTGGAGGTGAAGGGAGGGAACGAGGGATGATACTGTGGAGGTGAAGGGAGGGAACGAGGGATGATGCTGTGGAGGTGGAGGACAGAGGTTGCTCTCCGGTTTTGTGATGAAACAAATGTGTGGTTAAATTTCTTCTGCCACTGTGTCTTCTTATAGTCTCGGCCTCTAGATCACAGTGTCAAGGACACAGGTTATAGAGCAAACAACGCAATCACAACACATGTTGTAACGTGGCATGTTTTGGGGGCTTGGCTTCCCCAGGGATTTTCCCCACACTGTCACATTCTTCAAAATGAGCGGACCAAGGCGCAGCGTGCATTAAGTTCCACATTTTTTTAATACAGAGTGAAACTAGAAACAAAACCACAAAACTTACAAAGAACGTGAAGACGTAGTGCCCAAACACACTAACACAAACAATATCCCACAAAGCAGGTGGGAGATGGGGTTTCCTAAATATGATCCCCAATTAGAGGCAACAATTACCAGCTGCCTCTAATTGGGAACCATACAAAACCACCAACATAGAAATACACATTTTAGAACACCCCCCCTAGTCACACCCTGACCTAAACCACTATAGAGAATCCAAGGGCTCTCTATGGTCAGGGCGTGACAGTACTCCCCCCCTAATGGTGCGGACTCCGGACACAAAACCTGAAACAAAATGGGGAGGATAGGGGGGGGTGAATAGTTTCGGTGGTGGCTCCGGTGCAGGTCGTAGCCCCCGACCACGGATCCGGCCATGGAGCTGGGTTGGACACCGTACCCGGACTGGGCACCGGCACAGAGTAAGGCTCCGGCCATGGAGCTGGGTTGGACACCGTACCTGGACTGGGCACCGGTACAGAGGAGACCTCCGGCTATGGAACTGAGTTGGATGCCGTGCCCGGACTGGGCACCGGCACAGAGGAAGGCACCGGCCGTGGAGCTGGGATGGACACCGTACCCGGACTGGGCACCGGCACAGAGGAAGGCTCCGGCCATGGAGCTGGGGGTTGGACACCGTACGGCTCCTGCCGGACTGGGCACCGGCACAGAGTAAGGCTCCGGCCATGGAGCTGGGATGGACACCGTACCCGGACTGGGCATCGGCGCAGTAGACGGATCCTGCCATGGAGCTGGGATGGACACCGTACCCGGACTGGGCATCGGCGCAGTAGACGGCTCCTGCCATGGAGCTGGGATGGGACCTGGACTGGGCATCGGCACAGTAGATGGCTCCTGCCATGGAGCTGGGATGGACATACCCGGACTGGGCACAGTAGACGGATCCTGCCATGGAGCTGGGATGGACACCGTACCCGGACTGGGCACAGGCGCAGTAGACGGCTCCTGCCATGGAGCTGGGATGGACACCGTACCCGGACTGGGCATCGGCACAGTAGACGGCTCCTGCCATGGAGCTGGGATGGACATGGACTGGGCATCGGCGCTAGACGGCTCCTGCCATGGAGCTGGGATGGACAACGTACCCGGACTGGGCACCGGCGCAGAGGAAGGCTCCTGCCATGGAGCTGGGATGGACACCGTACCCGGACTGGGCATCGGCGCAGTAGACGGCTCCTGCCATGGAGCTGGGATGGACACCGTACCCGGACTGGGCATCGGCGCAGTAGACGGCTCCTGCCATGGAGCTGGGATGGACACCGTACCCGGACTGGGCATCGGCGCAGTAGACGGCTCCTGCCATGGAGCTGGGATGGACACCGTACCCGGACTGGGCACCGGCACAGTAGACGGCTCCTGCCATGGAGCTGGGATGGACACCGTACCCGGACTGGGCATCGGCGCAGTAGACGGCTCCTGCCATGGAGCTGGGATGGACACCGTACCCGGACTGGGCATCGGCACAGTAGACGGCTCCTGCCATGGAGCGGGACTGGGGAGGCGCACTGGAGGCCTGGGTGTGGAGCCGGCACAGGTGGTACCGGACTGGTGACACGCACTTCAGGGAGAGTGAGGGAAGCAGGCACATGACGTACCGGGCTGGGGAGGCGCACTGGAGGCCTGATGCGTGGAGCCGGCACAGGTTTCACCAGACTGCTAAACGGATCCTCTGGTCGAATGTTGAGCCGCGAAGGAAGGGTTTCGCATCCACCCATCACTTCTTCCCATGTCCAAAACACCTTTCCCTTTTGGGCATGCTGCTTGGTCCTGGTTTGGTGGGATATTCTGTCATGTTTGTTGAAATGAGTGGACCAAGGCGTAGCGTGTGTAGAGTTCCACATTACCTTTAATAGTGAAACTTACAACAAAACAACAAAGACTAACAATCGTGCAGTCACGGAGCACAACAAAGCACTAACCTAAACAATATCTCACAACCCAGGTGGGAACAATAGGCTTCCTAAATATGATCCCCAATTAGAGGCAACGATTACCAGCTGCCTCTAATTGGGAACCATATAAAACCACCAACATAGAAATACACATTCTAGAACACCCCCCTAGACACACCCTGACCTAAACCACTATAGAGAATCCAAGGGCTCTCTATGGTCAGGGCGTGACACACGCACTGCTACTTTGCATATCCCAACTCTCTCTGAGACACCCTCGGAGAGTGGGGTCACGGCCAAGGTCTGCCATTATCTGGAGAAATGAAGGTGAAGTGCTTTTCTCAAGGGCACATCAACAGATTGTTCACCTTCTCAGCTCAGGATTCGAACTAGAGACCTTTCTACCGGGATGCATGTTTTGACATGTGTGTGTGTGTAAATACTGTAACTGAGCCACATGCAATACCTACAGAGTTTCACTAGACTCTACAATAATATGTACTCATCTCTCTTCAACCAGAAGATTACAGGAGACAGGATGGAATAATCATTTGATAGAGTCCTTTCCAAAAACCTAGCATCTCACCAGTCAGAATCTTAAACCAAAAAGAAAATTTCATGGATGCCCTGCTTTCAGAATTACAGGCTGCTTTCCAAAATGTCAAGCTGCCTCTCTGATTTTCCTTGGTCACGTAGAGGTGTATAGACTGTTCCTGCTGCACCCAATGCAAATAATATTTCTTTCAGAATTATGTAAAAACTCAGAAATGCTTATTACAGTTTTTTCCAACTGCTTGCACACAAAATCTTTCATTCAAAGTGCAAAACTACACACCAAATATCCAAAACCATAAGCTATTTCTCAGCCTTTGACTCAGTTGTCAATTGCATAAAACACTTTTTTCAAAACACTACACATAATTCTCTACCTAAAACACAAAAATCTAACAGGAAGTGACTTGCTTTCCTTTTCCAAACACAACCAATCAAAATGCTACACTTATTCACCAGGTCACAAACACACTCCTTACATGTGCAAACACTAATAGCTTAACTGATCACTAACCAACCACTGCTTTACTGTAGTATAGGCCTATAAATAGGTCAAAGGTCAGATTACCTGTTTTGAACAATGGATGCCAACAATGGACAGAGAGCAAGAGGAGTAGGAGGGAGAGGAAGAGGAAGAAGAGGACGAGGGCAAAGAAGAGAAGGAACGAGAGACATCTCTGATGAGATTAGGGCAACACTTGTTGATCATGTGATCAACCACGATTTGACCATGAGAGAGGCTGGACTGAGAGTCCAGCCCAAATTGAGTCGATTTACAGTGGCGTCCATAATTCGAACCTTCAGAAATGAGAACAGGTATGCAACTATCTAATGACTATTTTAGCATTACAGTAATGTACTGTAAAATACGTATGACTTCATAGTATTGCATAAACATTTGTAACTCTAAGCCATCCATTGACTACACTGCATTGAATGAATGAGGTTGGTTATCATGCTATACATTGAATGAATAGTTATCATGCTGTACAGTACATTGAATGAATGAGGTTGGTTATCATGCTACATTGAATGTACTACATTGAATGAATGAGGTTGGTTATCATGCTGTACTACATTGAATGAATGAGGTTGGTTATCATGCTGTACTACATTGAATGAATGAGGTTGGTTATGCTGTACTACATTGAATGAATGAGGTTGGTTATCATGCTGTACTACATTGAATGAATGAGGTTGGTTATCATGCTGTACTACATTGAATGAATGAGGTTGGTTATCATGCTGTACTACATTGAATGAATAAGGATGGTTATCATGCTGTACTACATTGAATGAATGTTGGTTATCATGATTGAATGAATTGGTTATCATGCTGTACTACATTGAATGAATGAGGTTGGTTATCATGCTGTACTACATTGAATGAATGAGGTTGGTTATCATGCTGTACTACATTGAATGAATGAGGTTGGTTATCATGCTGTACTACATTGAATGAATGAGGTTGGTTATCATGCTGTACTACATTGAATGAATGAGGTTGGTTATCATGCTGTACTACATTGAATGAATGAGGTTGGTTATCATGCTGTACTACATTGAATGAATGAGGTTGGTTATCATGCTGTACTACATTGTTTTGTACATTGTTTACAGTTCCTATGCTGAACACATACTGTGTTTGAATTCTGTACAGAGTGGAAAAGCAAAGACATCATGGAGGACGAGGACGCTTGTTTACAGATGTACAAGAGACTGCAATTATAAATATGGTTTTGGCCAACAATGCAATTAGGATTCGAGAGATAAGAGAGCATATCTTGAATAATGACACCATATTTAACAACATCAATGCTGTAAGCCTGTCGACCACACAACGCATCCTCCAACGGCACCGAGTAACGATGAAACAACTTTACAAGGTGCCATTTGAGAGAAACTCTGACAGAGTCAAGAATATGCGACATGACTTTGTAGAGGTATGTATGCAACACTACTTCCAGTTCTTCAGACATACCATATTTACTCATCTGTATATCCTTTTGTCTGTTACAGAGAGTATTGGAGCCGGATGCCCATGTAATTCACCATTAATTTATTTATGTGGATGAGGTTGGCTTCAACCTCACCAACCAGGCACCGCGGAAGAAATGTAATAGGACAGAGGGCAATTACCAATGTCCCTGGACAGCGTGGGGGTAATATAACTATGTGTGCTGCCATCACTCAAAACGGGGTCCTCCATCACAATGCCACACTGGGTCCGTACAACACCGGCCATATGCTCACTTTTCTGGATGCAATTTACACAATGCTTGTCCCTGATCCAGATCAGGAGCCTGCTAGATTTGTGGTTTTATGGGACAATGTTAGTTTTCACTGGGCTGTTCTGGTCCAAAACTGGTTTGCCACCCATCCACAATTTGTAGTTTTGTACCTACCCCCATATTCACATTTTCTAAATCCCATAGAGGAATTCTTCTTAGCCTGGCGCTGGAAAGTGTATGATCGCCAACCCTATGCCCGCATGCCGCTTCTCCAGGCAATGGAGGACACATGTGGGGACATAGAGGTTGCCTCTGTCCAAGGTTGGATACGCCATGCTAGGAGATACTTCCTCCATGTGGGGACATAGAGGTTGCCTCTGTCCAAGGTTGGATACACCATGCTAGGAGATACTTCCCTCCATGTGGGGACATAGAGGTTGCCTCTGTCTAAGGTTGGATACGCCATGCTAGGAGATACTTCCCTCCATGTGGGGACATAGAGGTTGCCTCTGTCCAAGGTTGGATACGCCAGGACGCTAGGAGATACTTCCCTCCATGTTTGGCAAGAAAAAACGTATCTTGTGGTGTGGACAAAGTATTGTGGACAGACCCAGGCCGGAGAAGAGATGAAGCGTAGCTTAGCACTGGTGAATTCCTGGACTGCCCCCCCGGGACCCCACACACACAATTGTGTTCTTTACTGTATTCTAAAGTATGGTTTTGCTGTATGCTACTGTATACAACAGTAATGTTTGGCCTAATAAATATGTTCTGTTTCTACATTGCATTGGTGTTTACAGTGTACTTGTTACCCCTCTCAGCAGATTACTTTCACTCTAGAACATTGTATTGAAATGTAGATATAAGCCTATGAAAGACCAAAGAGCTTTAGATTTAGAACAACAGTGTTTACATGGTATATCCAGAAATGTACTATTATGAAAGCAGTGTTTGCTATTTGATGCAAATTCTTCATTCTGACATGTGGTCATGGCATTTTGAATGCAGTGTTACATTTTGAAGGAGATGTGAGGCATTTTGCATTTTGTGTGTGCAGATTTGGGAATTGTGTGTAGAGTTTTGAAAAAAGGAGAAAGTAAATAATTTTATCTTAGACAAGCTGTCTTGTTGTCTAGTGCATTAGGCATAGAACTCTCTACCTGTTACACACAATTTGCATGACCTCAGCTCAGAGGAAATGAAGATACAAAATGTAAAATGGAACAGAACAGAAGGATTCTCGCCAAAGGTGTGTATGCATTGTGAGAAGACGAAAAAAGTAATTTAATCATGAATAAGACAGAAATGAAAACAATGGTGGAATTGCAGACGTATCTATTTATGCCCTCACCACCACACTGGCCTGAGTGGCAATTGCCTGGAAATTGCTATTTTATTTGAAAGGTCTGCCGGAAAAATTCTCTGGGTGTAAAGATTTATTGTTCCGATGCCCTGCTTTCAGAATTACAGGCCGCTTTCCAAAATGTCAAGCTGCCTCTCTGATTTTCCTTGGTCACGCAGAGGTGTATAGACTGTTCCTGCCGCCTCCACTGCAAATAATGTGTTTATTTATTTCAGAATTATGTAAAAAATGTATCAATAAGCAAGAAGAGTTATCTTAGACAGGCTGTCTTGTTTGTAGGTTGGTAAAAGACAACTGAGACTAAATGATAGTTATTATTGATTCTCACAAACCTTTTGCTTATCATATGTTTCTAGTTTCAAGTTTTGAATATCACGTGCACAAGTACAAGGAAATGCCTGTCTTGCAAGCTCCAAACCCAACAATGCAGTAATCAATAACAATTTAACACTACAAATAACATAAGGTAGAACAAATACACACAAGAAATGAAAATAAGAACACAAGATAGTAAGAAGTTATATACAGGGTCAGTTCCAATCCCATATTTACATTGTGCAGAGATACTGGAGTGAAAGAGGTAGATATGTAAATATGAGTGTGTGTGCTTGTGTGTAGAGTCACTATAAATGTGTGTGTGTGTGTGTCCAACAAGCTGTTCTCACCATCCCCAGTAGAGCTATACTAGGCCTATACTTTTCCATTTGGAGAGTGAGAAGGCAGTGTTTCCAGCATGTGAATATGCATGATGCAGGAATACTCTGCTGGCTCTGTATAGCCAGAGGGAATTACCATGTGTTCACAGAGATGCAGATCATATTTTACAGAGCAAACCACAGCTGGTTTTTTTGTGTGGTCAGGATAAAGTCATGGCCCAAATCATGGTACAGTATATGGATATCAGCTGCTATTGGTTTTAACTCAATGGAATTGCTACATTGTGGCGAGGGGCGTAGATCCTCCACTAGCCAAGTGACTGACAGTGATTTACAGCACATGGTAATTCCTATCCTGTCAATTCCCAGGAGCACAATTCCCAGACTGCTTTACTCCCACCATCACTTCTCTTCTACCATCCCTATCGACCTGCTTGCCTCTAGAAAAGTCCACCAACGTCACTAAAAAAGGCAGAGGTCTTCAGGAAAACATATTTTCAATGGTGTGGTAAAACTGAAAGCTCCATTTCATATCCACTAATAATAAAGGTAAGGTTTACTGTTGCTCGCTCTCTCAATCTTTATTTGTCATGAGAGGGTTTACGGCTTCTCAGACTTGATGTATCGGTACCGCTTGTCGTGAGGAAGCAGAGAGAGCAGTCTGTGGCCTGGGTGGCTGGAGTCTTCCTTTCACACCGCCTGGTATAGAGGTCCTGGATGGCAGGGAGCTCTGCCCCAGTGATGCACTGGCCTGTCCGCACCACTGTCTGTAGCGCCATGCGATCGAGGGCGCTGCTGTTGCCATAACAAGCAGTGATGTAGCCAGTCAAGATGCTCTCAAATAGTGCAGCTGAAGAACTTTTCAGCCTCCTGAGAGGGAAGAGGTGCTGTCGCACCTTCTTCACAACTGTGCGTGTGTGGACCTTTTCAAGTCCTTGGTGACATTGACACCGAGGAACTTGAAGCTACAGCCCCGTCGATGTGAACGGGGACGTGCCCACCTGTTGCCACAAGAAAAGGGCAACCAGTGAAGAACAAACACCATTGTTGTCACGCCTTGGTCTTAGTATTTTGTGTTTTAGTTAATTAGTTGGTCAGGCCAGGGTGTGACATGGGTTTATGTTTGTTGTATTTCTTAGTGGGGTTTTTAGTTATTGGGGTTGTGGCTGATTAGGGGTGTGTGTTGCATAGGTTTGGCTGCCTGAGGCGGTTCTCAATCAGAGTCAGGTGATTCTCGTTGTCTCTGATTGGGAACCGTATTTAGGTAGCCTGGTTTTCACTTTGTATTTCGTGGGTGATTGTTCCTGTCTCTGTGTTAGTGTTCATCAGACAGGCTGTATAGGTTTTTCATGTTCCGTTTGTTGTTTTTGTTATTTCATGTATCGTCATTTGTTCTATTAAAAACATGAGTAACCAACACGCTGCATTTCGGTCCGACTCTCTTTCGACAAACGAAGAACGCCGTTACAATTGTAAATACATATTTATGTTTATTTATTTTTTTGTACTTTAACCATTTGCACATCTTTACAACACTTTATTCAGACATAATATGACATTTGAATTGTCTTTATTCTTTTGGAACTTCTGTGAGTGTAATGTTTACTGTTCATTTGTATTGTTTATTTCACTTTTGCTTATTATCTACTTCACTTACATTGGCAATGTTAACATGTTTTTCCCATGCCAATAAAGCCCTTACATTGAAATTGAATTGAGACAGAAGCAGAAAGCGAGAGTAAGAGTGAGTGAGAGTGACAGAGAGACAGAGAGACAGAGAGACAGAGATTAGGAGATGAGTGGAGGAGATGTACAGTGCCTTGCGAAAGTATTCGGCCCCCTTGAACTTTGTGACCTTTTGCCACATTTCAGGCTTCAAACATAAAGATATAAAACTGTATTTTTTGTGAAGAATCAACAAGTGGGACACAATCATGAAGTGGAACGACATTTATTGGATATTTGAAACTTTTTTAACAAATCAAAAACTGAAAAATTGGGCGTGCAAAATTATTCAGCCCCCTTAAGTTAATACTTTGTAGAGCCACCTTTTGCTGCGATTACAGCTGTAAGTCGCTTGGGGTATGTCTCTATCAGTTTTTCACATCGAGAGACTGAATTTTTTTCCCATTCCTCCTTGCAAAACAGCTCGAGCTCAGTGAGGTTGGATGGAGAGCATTTGTGAACAGCAGTTTTCAGTTCTTTCCACAGATTCTCGATTGGATTCAGGTCTGGACTTTGACTTGGCCATTCTAACACCTGGATATGTTTATTTTTGGACCATTCCATTGTAGATTTTGCTTTATGTTTTGGATCATTGTCTTGTTGGAAGACAAATCTCCGTCCCAGTCTCAAGTCTTTTGCAGACTCCTTCAGGTTTTCTTCCAGAATGGTCCTGTATTTGGCTCCATCCATCTTCCCATCAATTTTAACCATCTTCCCTGTCCCTGCTGAAGAAAAGCAGGCCCAAACCATGATGCTGCCAGCACCATGTTTGACAGTGGGTATGGTGTGTTCAGGGTGATGAGCTGTGTTGCTTTTACACCAAACATAACGTTTTGCATTGTTGCCAAAATGTTCCATTTTGGTTTCATCTGACCAGAGCACCTTCTTCCACATGTTTGGTGTGTCTCCCAGGTGGCTTGTGGCAAACTTTAAACGACACTTTTTATGGATATCTTTAAGAAATGGCTTTCTTCTTGCCACTCTTCCATAAAGGCCAGATTTGTGCAATATACGACTGATTGTTGTCCTATGGACAGAGTCTCTCACCTCAGCTGTAGATCTCTGCAGTTCATCCAGAGTGATCATGGGCCTCTTGGCTGCATCTCTGATCAGTCTTTCCTTGTATGAGCTGAAAGTTTAGAGGGACGGCCAGGTCTTGGTAGATTTGCAGTGGTCTGATACTCCTTCCATTTCAATATTATCGCTTGCACAGTGCTCCTTGGGATGTTTAAAGCTTGGGAAATCTTTTTGTATCCAAATCCGGCTTTAAACTTCTTCACAACAGTATCTCGGACCTGCCTGGTGTGTTCCTTGTTCTTCATGATGCTCTCTGCGCTTTTAACCGACCTCTGAGACTATCACAGTGCAGGTGCATTTATACGGAGACTTGATTACACACAGGTGGATTGTATTTATCATCATTAGTCATTTAGGTCAACATTGGATCATTCAGAGATCCTCACTGAACTTCTGGAGAGAGTTTGCTGCACTGAAAGTAAAGGGGCTGAATAATTTTGCACGCCCAATTTTTCAGTTTTTGATTTGTTAAAAAAGTTTGAAATATCCAATAAATGTCGTTCCACTTCATGATTGTGTCCCACTTGTTGTTGATTCTTCACAAAAAAATACAGTTTTATATCTTTATGTTTGAAGCCTGAAATGTGGCAAAAGGCCGCAAAGTTCAAGGGGGCCAAATACTTTCGCAAGGCACTGTAGACAGAGAAAGCAGAAAGTCAGGTATGAGGAACAGACAAGAGAGTAAAAGAGAAAGGGAGAGATAAAAGGTTAAGAGATAAATAAAGGGTGATTAGAGCCGACTCATCACTCCCTTCTCTCTTGCTCTCCCTTTTTTTTCCTCACTCTATCTCACCTTTCTCTCGTTTTCATCCTCCTTGGCTCCCTCTCTCATCTTTCTTTCTCCCTCCCACCTTTCTCCCTCCCTCCCTCCCTCCAGTCCTCTAAAGCTGCAGTGTCTACGGATCCTCAGTGTTTCCCAGCTGAATTCATTAATGTGTTTTGGTCTTGTCTGCAGCCCTTGAGCTCTGCACTTCGTTTATAGGGTCTTAGTCATCAGCTGTCTAGTGCATTAGGCATAGAACTCTCTACCTGTTACACACAATGTGCATGACCTCAGCTCAGAGGAAATGATGATACAAAATGTAAAACGGAACAGAACAGAAGGATTCTCGCCAAAGGTGTGTTTGCATTGTGAGAAGACGAAAAAAGTAATTTAATCATGAATAAGACAGAAATGAAAACAATGGTGGAATTGCAGACGTATCTATTTTCGCCCTCACCACCACGCTGGACTGAGTGGCAATTGCCTGGAAATTGCTATTTTATTTGAAAGGTCTGCCGGAACAATTCTCTGGGTGTAATGGTTTATTGTTCCGATGGCCAGATTGAAATAAAGTGGATTTGATTTATGTGCCCTTTTTAGACTGGAACATCCATTATGGTTAATGTAGGAAGAGGGATGAGGTGGCAAACTGGGACATCCATTATGGTTAATGTAGGAAGAGGGATGAGGTGGCAAACTGGGACATCCATTATGGTTAATGTAGGAAGAGGGATGAGGTGGCAAACTGGGACATCCATTATGGTTAATGTAGGAAGAGGGATGAGGTGGCAAACTGGAACATCCATTATGGTTAATGTAGGAAGAGGGATGAGGTGGAAAACTGGGACATCCATTATGGTTAATGTAGGAAGAGGGATGAGGTGGCAAACTGGGACTCCATTATGGTTGATGTAGGAAAGGGATGAGGTGGCAAACTGGGACATCCATTATGGTTAATGTAGGAAGAGGGATGAGGTGGCAAACTGGAACATCCATTATGGTAAATGTAGGAAGAGGGATGAGGTGGAAAACTGGGACATCCATTATGGTTAATGTAGGAAGAGGGATGAGGTGGCAAACTGGGACATCCATTATGGTTAATGTAGGAAGAGGGTTGAGGTGGCAAACTGGGACATCCATTATGGTTAATGTAGGAAGAGGGATGAGGTGGAAAACTGGGACATCCATTATGGTTAATGTAGGAAGAGGGATGAGGTGGAAAACTGGGACAGGAAGTGGTCATTTCCTGTTTAGTGAATAATTCCATTTGAGGAAAAGGTGGATAAACCAGTTAGTTAGTTAGTTAGTTAGTTTGTTCATTTGTTGCTTAGTTTGTTACTTAGTTAGCTAGATATAACTGATTTATATCAACTTTATACCAACTACAAACACAGTGTATATGGTATGTATATATACCTTCAAGTCCACATGGACTAGTGCAGTACACAGGGACTAGTGCAGTACACATGGACTAGTGCAGTACACAGGGACTAGTGCAGTACACAGGGAAAAGGGTTTGATTTGGACCAGGCCTTTAGAATCATAATCTCATGTGCAGCCAGTAGATCCAAAAGGAATGCAGAAACAACCATCATTACATTTCACTTCACAACTTCCTGCTACTTACAACTTAACACTGACAGCACTCATTAAAGGTTTTGTTAGCTTAAAACTTTGATTCACCTCTTACTCCCCCTCTCCTCTTTCTTCCATTCTCTCTCCCTTATCCACCCCCAGGACTGCAACTAAAGCAGAATAACTAACGGCAGAGAATGATAGATGAGAGGAGTGAGAAAATGAAAGAGGGAGAGATATACGACTCAATGCATCGCCGAAAAGCCTGTTTCTCTCCTCTCTTTCCTTTCTTTTTTACTTCCCTTTTCTTTTAGGAGGAACTGAACAATTCAGAGAAAGTAAATGGAGTTTAGATTAAAATGTTAAATGATTGATGGAGAGAGAGAGAAAGACAGATAGATAAAGAGAGACACAGAAAGATACCGAGAGAGAAAGAGAAAGACAGACAGATACAGAGAGCGAGAGACAGATACCAAGAGAGAAAGAGAGAGACAGACAGATACAGAGAGAGACAGAAAGATACCGAGAGAGAAAGAGAAAGACAGACAGATACAGAGAGAAAGAGAGAAACAGACAAATACAGAGAGAGAAAGAGAGAAAGAGAGAGTGCTTGTTTATTTTATCTTGTGTCCTTTACCATTTGTACATTGTTAAAACACTGTATATATATATATATATATAATATTACATTTGTAATGTCTTTATTGTTTTGAAACTTCTGTATGTGTGATGTTTACTGTTAATTTGTATTGTTTATTTAACTTGATATATTCACTTTATATATTATCTACCTCACTTAACCCATGTTTCCCATGCCAATAAAGCCCTTGAATTGAATTGAATTGAATTGAGAGACAGACAGATACAGAGAGAGAAAAAGAGACAGACAGATACAGAGAAAGAGAGAGACAAAGATACAGAGAAAGACAGAGACAGACAGACAGATACAGAGAGAGAAAAGAGAGAGAAACAGATACAGAGAGAGAGAGAGAGGGAAACAGACAGATAGAGAGAGAAAGAGAGAGACAGACAGATACAGAGAGAGAAACAGAGATACAGAGAGAGAAAGAGAGAGACAGATACAGAGAGAGAAAGAGAAAGAAAGAGACAGACAGAAAGAGAAAGAGAGAGACAGACAGATACAGAGAGAGAAAGAGAGAGACAGATACAGAGAGAGAAAGAGAGACAGACAGATATATAGAGAGAAAGAGAGACAGACAGATACAGAGAGGGAGAGAGAGACAGAGATACAGAGGGAGAGAGAGAGAGAGAGAGAGGGAGAGAGAGACAGAGAGAGAGAGAGAGAGAGAGAGGAGTAGGAGAAGAGCAGAGGAGCAGTGACATAGAGCCATTCATACTGTACAGTCGTGGCCAAAGGTTTTGAGAATGACACAAATATTAATTTCCACAAAGTTTGCTGCTTCAGTGTCTTCAGATATTTTTGTCAGATGTTACTATGGAATACTGAAGTATAATTACAAGCATTTCATAAGTGTCAAAGGCTTTTATTGAAATTTACATGAAGCTGATGCAAAGAGTCAATATTTGCAGTGTTGACACTTCTCTTTCAAGACCTCTGCAATCCGCCCTGGCATGCTGTCAATTAACTTCTGGGCCACATCCTGACTGATGGCAGCCCATTCTTGCATAATCAATGCTTGGAGTTTGTCAGAATTTGTGGGGTTTTGTTTGTCCACCCGCCTCTTGAGGATTAACCACACGTTCTCAATGAGGTTCAGGTCTGGGGAGTTTCCTGGCCATGGACCCAAAATATAGATGTTTTGTTACCCGAGCCACTTAGTTATCACTTTTGCCTTATGGCAAGGTGCTCCATCATGCTGGAAAATGCATTTTTCGTCACCAAACTGTTCCTGGATGGTTGGGAGAAGTTGCTCTTGGAGGATGAGTTTGTACCATGCTTTATTTATGGCTGTGTTCTTAGGAAAAATTGTGAGTGAGCCCACTCCCTTGGCTGAGAAGCAACCCCACACATGAGTGGTCTCAGGATGCCCCAAACAATCGGAAAGGGGATTCATCAGAGAAAAAACCCCAGTCCTCAGCAGTCCAATCCCTGTACCTTTTGCAGAATATCAGTCTGACCCTGATGTTTTTCCTGGAGAGAAGTGGCTTCTTTGCTGCCTTTCTTGACACCAGGCCATCCTCCAAAGGTCTTCACCTCACTGTGCGTGCAGATGCACTCACACCTGCCTGCTGTCATTCCTGAGCAAGCTCTGTACTGGTGGTGCCCCAATCCCGCAGCTGAATCAACTTTAGGAGACGGTCCTGGCACTTGCTTGACTTTCTTGGGCGACCTGAAGCCTTCTTCACAACAATTGAACCGCTCTCCTTGAAGTTCTTGATGATCTGATAAATGGTTGATTTAGGTGCAATCTTACTGGCAGCAATATCCTTGCCTGTGAAGCCCTTTTTGTGCAAAACAATGATGACGGCACGTGTTTCCTTGCATGCAACCATGGTTGACAGAGGAAGAACAATGATTCCAAGCACCACCCTCCTTTTGAAGCTTCCAGTCTGTTGTTCGAACTCAATCAGCATGACAGAGTGATCTCCAGCCTTGTCCTCATCAACACTCACACCTGGGTTAATGAGAGAATCACTGACATGATGTCAGCTGGTCCTTTTGTGGCAGGGCTGAAATGCAGTGGAAATGTTTTGGGGGGATTCAGTTCATTTGCATGGCAAAGAGGGACTTTGCAGTTAATTGCAATTCATCTGATCACTCTTCATAACATTCTGGAGTATATACAAATTGCCATCATACAAACTGAGGCAGCAGACTTGGTGAAAATGAATATTTGTGTCATTCTCAAAACTTTTGGCCACGACTGTAGAGCCTGGATGGATGGATTGTGTTCTTTCTGTCAGAGTAGCGTCTTGCAGAATGTGATTGGTTCCCTGACTGACGTACAGCTCCTCCTTGAAGAGACACTAATATCCTGGGATGACACTAAAGACAGGACTGCTCCTCCTAGAAGAGACACTAATATCCTGGGATGACACTAACGACAGGACTGCTCCTCCAAGAAGAGACACTAATATCCTGGGATGACACTAAAGACAGGACTGCTCCTCCAAGAAGAGACACTAATATCCTGGGATGATACTAAAGACAGGACTGCTCCTCCAAGAAGAGACACTAATATCCTGGGATGACACTAAAGACAGGACTGCTCCTCCAAGAAGAGACACTAATATCCTGGGATGACACTAAAGACAGGACTGCTCCTCCAAGAAGAGAAGACAGACTGCTCCTCCAAGAAGAGACACTAATATCCTGGGATGATACTAAAGACAGGACTGCTCCTCCAAGAAGAGACACTAATATCCTGGGATGATACTAAAGACAGGACTGCTCCTCCAAGAAGAGAACTAATATCCTGGGATGACACTAACGACAGGACTGCTCCTCCAAGAAGAGACACTAATATCCTGGGATGACACTAAAGGACAAGAAGGACTGCTCCTCCAAGAAGAGACACTAATATCCTGGGATGATACTAAAGACAGGACTGCTCCTCCAAGAAGAGACACTAATATCCTGGGATGACACTAAAGACAGGACTGCTCCTCCTCAGTTTCTCTCTGTTGTTGTGTTTAATCCACAGTTTGAAAAGTATGAGAAATAGTGCTGTCTGCAAGTTACAAATAATATTTTTAAATATGAGCTGGCGCACACCCAGAAAAATTATTTTGTGTGGAGGAGCTGACTATCACCAACGTTTCGGCTTCAGGACACAGAGATGCCGAAACGTTGGTGATTTACCCAATAAATGACTGGGAGTTTATATATGGAGTGTGCAACGCTCTTTATTTGCAAGTTACAGAGAGACAATAACGTAAGCATATACTGTAAATACAGTATGTGAATATACTATATCAGAATGTGTTTTTTTTTACATTTTGTGTTATTCTCGACAGTTGTTAAATGCATTGTATCCACATTTGTGGTTGTATTGTGTTAAATAAATAATAAATAAATAAATCAAACACAAACAAAATAAAGTAGGCTAAATATAAATAGAATTGCTAGAACCGGCATCCCCATTCAAGTCAATGAGACATACTGGTGCACTGGACATAGAATCAGGAATTATATTTCTATGTATCATACCTGTATTGTAGAGTAATAACATGTGGTCGGTACATGTACAGTCTTCGTGGCCTCTGCAAATACATTCCTCTGCTGCCACCTGCTGTTTCTATGTATAGACAGCAACAGCATATTAAATCCATATATACAACCTCCTTGGCCTGAGAAAAGACAGAGTAGGGTATCAGCTGACCCTACCCCAATCCTAACCTTAACCATAGTGGGGAAAATGCAAAACTGACCCAAGATCAGTGTCTAGGGGAAACTTCCCCAGAGCTGTAAAGACTCTGCTGCCCCCTCTGTGTTCATGTATTAGTGCTCCTCTCACTAGTTTGACTGTGACCATGCAGGCCAGACGTGCTCCCCTTCTGTTGCAGTTCAGCTTGTGCTACTAAGTGTAGGATAGGGTGCGTTCCAATAACATCTCCCTTCTCCTGAAGTGTACACTTGTTCACTAGTTCCCACAAATCCCCCCCACCACCACCACACACAAAAAATTGATACTACTATCACTTGTATGTATTTCGTGTTTTGACCACATAGGGGCACCATTGTAACATGAACGGTATGCGTATTGTATGCCATGCGTAATGGTGCTAGAGGGTCATGTTACAAATAAATCGTTATTTACCTGAATTTAATGACAATTAATCATTGTGTTGTCAACATTATACAATTGAGTCCTTTCCGACACAACAAAACAACCACCTAACTATTTTTGGTGAGGTCGCCATTTTGGACACTTGAGACACCCAGCGAGCACACTGATTGGTCGATTACATGCGGAGTCCTCATACCTGGATCCCCATGCCGTGCTTAACGGCAGCATTTCCACAGGATGCGCTTGATTAGGCTACTCAGTGAGAAAGGACCCCTTCTTAGACCACTCTTCAAGAGCCGCGCTCTTATAATGACAGCCCCAGAAAAACTCGTTGAGTTCTAGCGAGGGAGGTGCTATTACGCACCAAACGAGTGTCCTATCCAATTATCTGGAAACCCGGCATGTGTTGTAATTGAATCCTTATTCCCCAACCGGTTGTTATGGATGGAGGTCGAGAGAGGGGTTAGTTAGTGCCTGTTGCTCTTTCCTGGTGCAGCATGTTGCACGGGGGGTCTCTCGCTTTATCAGTCCTCAGGATGGGCAAGTTGGAGGGATTGAGGACGCTGCGCCGCCAACAAGAATAATTCACTCGTTTTCAGAGAGACGATACGACTAGCGGATATATTGGTTACACCATGCAATACGTTCGCCTGGGTCGATAATTTACGCTATTTTTAGGAGGAGTTTGCCTTTATTACATGTGAAGTTCAATGCTGGAATATAATTTTTAATACGGAGTGTTTTCTTTTGTTTGGAGCGTTTTTGTGTGTGAAGAACCTGCAGAGCAACTTTTGGAACAAATTACGCATACGCAGAGGATGGTGTGTTACATGTAGAGTGAAAGTTTCGCTCTACGCTCTGTTGGGTCATTATTGTATTACATTTTTGTATGTTTTCTGCTTTGCTAACTATATTCAAGAACAAAATAGGTTTAAAGTCCTGGACTGCAGGAGAAATGGCCAGCGAACTGAAACCACGGCTTTGTATCATGACAAAGAGTGAGAACGGGTATGGGTTTCACTTGCACGGTGAGAAGTGGAAGAACGGCCAGTTCATTCGCAAAGTTGAGCCCGCGTCGTCAGCCGAAGCTTCGGGGCTGCGCCCGGGGGACCGTGTCATTGAGGTGAACGGGGGAAATGTGGAGAAAGATACGCACCATCAAGTGAGTATAGCACATCACGAACTGTCCAACTCCATCCGGTTTTCTCTGTCAGTGGTCTACATCGACATGTTTAATATGCGCCAGCAGCACACCACCCTGCATGCCACTGCTGGCTTGCTTCTGAATCTAAGCAGTGTTGGTCCTGGTCAGTCCCTGGATGGGAGACCAGATGCTGCTGGAAGTGGTGTTGGAGGGCCAGTAGGAGGCACCCTTTCCTCTGGTCTAAAAATAATGCCCCAGGGCAGTCATTGGGGACATTGCCCTGTGTAGGGTGCTGTCTTTTGGATGGGACGTTAAACGGGTGTCCTGACTCTCTGTGGTCACTAAAGATCCCATGACACTTATTGTCAGAGTAGAGATGTTAATCCTGGTGTCCTGGCTACATTCCCAATCTGACCCTCATACCATCATGGCTACCTAACCATCCCCAGTTTACAATTGTCTCGTTCATCCCCCCCTCCTCTGCCCTGTAACTGTTCCCCAGGTCGTTGCTGTAAATGAGAATGTGTTCCCAAACCCTTCCTCCCTAGTCCCTTACCCCGTGCCGCTCAGCAGTAAGTCATCACTGGCGGAGACAGACGTCTACTGGGACAAGGGAGACCCACTTTAGACACTTCAACAAAGAGGCTGACATGATGTATTGTCCAGATACTGTAGAGTGTTGGTGTTTCTGTCTCCCATCACCCCCTATTCCCTGTAGTTCACTACTTCATTATCATGTCAATTATCATGTTATTACTCTCATTCTCTTTCTCTCCCTATCTTACGCTTTCATCCTCTCCTTTGTTCCATTCCATTAAAAGGGCATTATTGGCATGGGAAACATATGTTTATATTGCCAAAGCAAGTGAACTAGATAATAAACAACCGAGTAATATATACAATTTAAAAAATGAACAGTAACACTCACAAGTTTCAAATATACACATTTCAAATGTCATATTATGGCTATGTACAGTGTTATAATGATGTGCAATAATGATCTCCCTCTCCCCACAGGTGGTGCAGAGGATCAAGGCTGTGGAGCATGAGACCAGGCTGCTGGTGGTAGACCGGGAGACGGACGAGTACCTCCGCAGCCTGCGCCTCGTCTGCACCGAGGAGATGGCTGTCCGTCTGGGGGACCCACCTCTGTGTCCCCTGCCTCACCACCCCTCCTCGCCCCCGGCCTCCTCGCCCACCGCCAAGAGAGAGAACGGCTCCGTGTCCAAGCTGCCCACTACCCTGACCAGAGAGGTACCCAAGCCCACGCGAAGGTCTCCGTCGCGGGCCGCCAAGAAGGTGCGTACCCCCTCGGTTGAGACTCTATGGATGTTTACTTTGTGGGGGTGTTGTGGTGGTGGGTGAGTGCTGGACTGGAACAAAAGCTTCCACATGCACAAACACACACCAGAGGCCACCAGCCGACATAGATGCTTTTTACAGGGCTGTGTTCTTGTGTTCTTGGCTGGAACAAAATCCTGCACTCATATCTGCACATCAGATATGAGACTGAAGGCTCCTGGATCAGGGGATGGTATTTCGGGGATTATGGCTGAAGTTAGGGGATGTTCGAGAGAACATACAGTACTTACTTAGGCCTTTGAATTCCTTCTGGAATGACACGCTTCCTATCTCTTCCAAACCCTTCTGTCCTGCACCATTCCTTCTGGAATGACACGCTTCCTATCTCTTCCAAACCCTTCTGTCCTGCAACATTCCTTCTGGAATGACACGCTTCCTATCTCTTCCAAACCCTTCTGTCCTGCACCATTCCTTCCGGAATGACACGCTTCCTATCTCTTCCAAACCCTTCTGTCCTGCAGCATTCCTTCCGGAATGACACGCTTCCTATCTCTTCCAAACCCTTCTGTCCTGCACCATTCCTTCTGGAATGACACGCTTCCTGTCTCTTCCAAACCCTTCTGTCCTGCAACATTCCTTCTGGAATGACACGCTTCCTATCTCTTCCAAACCCTTCTGTCCTGCACCATTCCTTCCGGAATGACACGCTTCCTATCTCTTCCAAACCCTTCTGTCCTGCAGCATTCCTTCCTGAATGACACGCTTCCTATCTCTTCCAAACCCTTCTGTCCTGCACCATTCCTTCCGGAATGACACACTTCCTATCTCTTCCAAACCCTTCTGTCCTGCAACATTCCTTCCTGAATGACACGCTTCCTATCTCTTCCAAACCCTTCTGCATTCTTCTGGAATGACACGCTTCCTATCTCTTCCAAATTCCTTCTGGAATGACACGCTTCCTATCTCTTCCAAACTCTTCTGTCCTGCACCATTCCTTCTGGAATGACACGCTTCCTATCTCTTCCAAACCCTTCTGTCCTGCACCATTCCTTCTGGAATGACACGCTTCCTGTCTCTTCCAAACCCTTCTGTCCTGCAGCATTCCTTCTGGAATGACACGCTTCCTATCTCTTCCAAACCCTTCTGTCCTGCAGCATTCCTTCTGGTATGACACGCTTCCTATCTCTTCCAAACCCTTCTGTCCTGCACCATTCCTTCTGGAATGACACGCTTCCTATCTCTTCCAAACCCTTCTGTCCTGCACCATTCCTTCTGGAATGACACGCTTCCTATCTCTTCCAAACCCTTCTGTCCTGCACCATTCCTTCTGGAATGACATGCTTCCTATCTCTTCCAAACCCTTCTGTCTTGCACCATTCCTTCTGGAATGACACGCTTCCTATCTCTTCCAAACCCTTCTGTCCTGCACCATTCCTTCTGGAATGACACGCTTCCTATCTCTTCCAAACCCTTCTGTCCTGCACCATTCCTTCTGGAATGACACGCTTCCTATCTCTTCCAAACCCTTCTGTCTTGCACCATTCCTTCTGGAATGACACGCTTCCTATCTCTTCCAAACCCTTCTGTCCTGCACCTTCACGGTGTTGATACGTCACCCCCACCTTCTTCATGTCTTGTTCTGTGTCACCACTCAAGGTGTTCTTGGGTCTTCCTCTCTTGTTTTCACCCTGTGGGTTCCAGGTTAGATTGAGTTCAAGGGTAGCTCAAGGGTAGCTAAACCCAAACTGCTATCTGCTATCTGCACAGTACCATGCTGTCACCGTGTGCTGGTATTTGAATGTGGGTCAGCATTCTCTCGCTGTAGCAGCCAGAGAAGCCGATGTATAACACCTGATTGCCTTTAGACTGACCCTAGATCTGTGACTATCTTCCCCAAATCATAACCTACACTATTAGGGGGAGACATACAAATTGACCTGAGATCCGTGTCTAAGGGTGACTCCATCCTATACCCGCTGAGATCTGATTACCTGGGTCTTGTTTTTTGAGCTGGCTGACTGAGCTCCAACCTGATCTGATGGCCTAGATTAGATTAGACCTGTCCTCTATTTGAAGGGAGCCCTGTCCAAGACCTGTCAACACACAGTAGTAGTAATAGTGTGTGTGTGTGTGTGTGTGTGTGTGTGTGTGTGTGTGTGTGTGTGTGTGTGTGTGTGTGTGTGTGTGTGTGTGTGTGTGTGTGTGTGTGTGTGTGTGTGTGTGTGTGTGTGTGTGTGTGTGTGTGTGTGTGTGTGTCAGATGGCAGGATTGGTTCCAGACTTCTTGTAGTTTCAATGGTCAGAAAGGCACATCACAGTGGTTAGGATTCTGACCAAATGGACAATGCAGCAATTCTTGACAATGCTTGCCAAGTACCTCAGTGACATCCTGTGGCTGTAGAAACTACTATCCACACAATATTACAGTAGACCTCAGTGTAGAAGTGCTGGGCTAGGATCAGTTTAGTGTTTTAGATCATAATAAATAAATAACAATAAATAAGATGGATGGACAGGGAGACCTGATCCTAGATCAGCCCTCCTACTCTGTAAAGCTTTATGAATAGGGACCCTTGGGTGAACATGTTCTGGTGAATGGTTGTATGTGCAGATGTCTGAAATATGATAGCCCTGGCTTATAGCCCTGGGCTGCAAACAGTTTGTTTTCTCAAATCTAGTTCAAGTATTGCATGTGGATTTGGAAAACATTTCCGTTGGGTCCCTGTCTTCCTGACAATCTACTCTGCTTTTGTTTTCATCTGCAAGAGGAGGCTCCTCTGCTTCTGTTTCATGCATTCAACAGAACATGTGTTTTCACTTACGCTCGTCTTGCCAATTGGTGCACGATGCAGAACTCTTATTTCTACAAAAGGACTGACAAGGACAATCAGTGTGTGCGTGGGGGGGGGTGCTGTGGTGTGTGTGGGGTGGGGTGGGGGGGGGTGCTGTGGTGTGTGTGTGTGTTTAGCCTTTGCTCAGCTGCGATCGCTTTGTGAGCCGTGGAAAGAAATCCCAGCAGCCTGAGGGGCCAGAAGGCCTAACTAAGCTCAGGAAGTGTATCCCCCCCCCCTCTCTCTCTGCCCAAGCTTGCCTGAAGAGAACATAAAATACACAGAGACCCCAGAAACAAATCTTTCCAAGTGGAAAGGAGGAAAGAAGAGGAGAGGGGGAGTTTGGGAAACCCTGCACAACAGCCAGTCAGTGGGTCAGTGTAGTAGTGTGATGTCTGGGGACACGCACACTCACAAGGCACGCATACACACACCATGTAACATACACACACTCATGTATGCAGCACGCACACTCACACTCATGTATGCACGGCACACTCACACACTCACTCTCATGTATGCACGCACGCACACTCATGTATGCACGGCACACTCATGTATGCACCACACACACTCATGTATGCACTTGCACGCACACACACACTCTCATGTATGAACATAAACACTACTCATGTATGCACGACACTCACACTCTCATGAAATAAATCTTTCTCATGTGGAAAGGAGGAAACACACACAGCTCATGTATGCACGGAACGCACACTCACACTCATGTATGCTCGGCACGCACATTCACACTCATGTATGCATGGCACACTCACACACTCACTCTCATGTATGCACGCACGCACACTCATGTATGCACGGCACACTCACACTCATGTATGCACGGCACACACACACACAGACACTCATGTATGCACGGCACACACACACTCATGTATGCACGGCACGCACACTCACACTCATGTATGCACGGCACACTCACACACTCACTCTCATGTATGCACGCACGCACACTCATGTATGCACGGCACACTCACACTCTCATGTATGCACGCACACTCACACTCTCATGTATGCACGGCACACTCACACACTCATGTATGCACGGCACGCACACACACACACACACACTCATGTATGCACGGCACGCACACTCACACTCATGTATGCACGGCACGCACACTCACACTCATGTATGCTCGGCACGCACACTCACACTCATGTATGCACGGCACGCACACTCACACTCATGTATGCACGGCACACTCACACACACACACTCACACACTCATGTATGCACGGCACACTCACACACTCATGTATGCACGGCACACTCACACACTCATGTATGCACGGCACACTCACACACTCATGTATGCACGGCACACTCACACACTCATGTATGCACGGCACACTCACACACACACTCATGTATGCACGGCACACTCACACACACACTCATGTATGCACGGCACGCACACACACACTCATGTATGCACGCACACACACACACTCATGTATGCACGGCACACACACACACTCATGTATGCACGGCACGCACACACACTCATGTATGCACGGCACACTCACACACTCATGTATGCACGGCACACTCACACACTCATGTATGCACGGCACACTCACACACTCATGTATGCACGGCACACTCACACACTCATGTATGCACGGCACACTCACACACTCATGTATGCACGGCACACTCACACACACACTCATGTATGCACGGCACGCACACACACACACTCATGTATGCACGGCACGCACACACACACACTCTCATGTATGCACGGCACGCACACACACACACTCTCATGTATGCACGGCACGCACACACACACACTCTCATGTATGCACGGCACACACACACACTCTGTATGCACGCACACACACACTCTCTCATGTATGCACGCACACACACACTCTCACGTAGGACTAGGGTCCTGCAGCTGGACATGCCTATGGTAATGTGTAACAAGCTGTGGGTGGACGAGGAGGGGATATTTCCTGTTTCATCACAAAGGGATCAAAGTGTGTTTGTGTGATATGTGCATGCATGCATGTGTGTCCACTCTAATCCACAGAGCTAAAATAATGTATTTATTTGTTGATATAGTTTAGTTGGTGGCCAGGACTCATTATAAAATAATAAGGGGACAGTATCCGGTCTGCAGCCTTCAGCTGACCCCAATGCCTGTACTCTGTCAGTGTCCCAATTGAGAGTCCATGTTTTATAAGAGATGGATTTCAGTCTAGATATGCAATATAAAACGTGGACCATGCATCTGTAACTTCTATTGCAGACTCCAGAGGCTGACGTAGAGAGTGGGGGGTACGACTGGAACGTCCCTCCTAGCTGTCAGTACCAGCTGTCTGTCTCACACCCTGTCTCCCACACACGTCTGTTTTCCCTCCTTGGCCTCCGCTGTGGTCCATAAAACAGACGTAGAATCGTCTGACCGGCTGGATGGGTGGGGGAACAGGGAGGGAGGGGCTCTGTAGCAGGGCAGCAGTCTTTCACAGGATGGCCGCTTAACCACAGAGCAGTTCTGATCAGTTTTAGATGGGACTGTTTAGTCTACTCAGTTATCTAGAACTCTAAAGGACCTCTCTTTTCCTCCCCTCTCTACTGTGTATGCAGTGAGCCCAGTTTGCTACAGTAAGTGTTGTCAGGGCAGCCAGACTCCTAGGGTTACCTTGAATTCCAGGACTTCCTGGGGGGAGGAGTCGAGGGAGGAGCTGAGGGATTAGGCTCCAGTCTGCAGCCCAGTCTGTTCTGGGGCTGGGAAGTAGTGCAGGCAGCGCCTCTACAGAGCTCCACAGACCCCCTGTCACCAACCATAATCACTAACACATTCGCCTAATGTGTGTGTGTGTGTATGTTCATGTGTGCACACGTGTGTGTGTGTGTGTCTGCATATGTGCATGTGTGCATTACTGCCTGCGTACGTGGGTGTATGCATGCTTGTCTGTATGTCCACATGCCACCTTTTGCATCAGTGCATCTGTGTGTGTAGAAGTCATACGATTCTCACTGGGGTTTTCTGGGTTTGATCTCCCTTCATCTTCAGGTTTCCTTTTCCCTGCATTCCTCTACTGTTTACACTCCTGTAGATTTGACAGCTCAGAGAGTCCAGAAGAAGAGATTAACTCAGAACCAACTGATTTCAGGCTGTACTGACTGAGTGACTGTACTGGCTGTGGGACTGTAGCTGTACTGATTGTGTGACTGTACTGGCTGTGGGACTCTAGCTGTGCTGACTGTACTGGCTGTGGGACTGTATCTGTACTGATTGTGTGACTGTACTGGCTGTGGGACTCTAGCTGTGCTGACTGTACTGGCTGTGGGACTGTATCTGTTCTGACTGTGTGACTGTACTGGCTGTGGGACTGTAGCTGTGCTGACTGTGGGACTGTATCTGTTCTGACTGTGGGACTGTACTGACTGTGTGACTGTTCTGGCTGTGGGACTGTAGCTGTACTGACTGTGTGACTGTACTGGCTGTGGGACTGTAGCTGTGCTGACTGTGTGACTGTACTGGCTGTGGGACTGTAGCTGTACTGACTGTGTGACTGTACTGACTGTGTGACTGTACTGGCTGTGGGACTGTCTGACTGACTGTGACTGTACTGGCTGTGGGACTGTAGCTGTACTGATTGTGTGACTGTACTGGCTGTGGGACTCTAGCTGTGCTGACTGTACTGGCTGTGGGACTGTAGCTGTACTGACTGAGTGACTGTACTGGCTGTGGGACTGTAGCTGTACTGATTGTGTGACTGTACTGGCTGTGGGACTCTAGCTGTGCTGACTGTACTGGCTGTGGGACTGTAGCTGTGCTGACTGTGGGACTGTATCTGTTCTGACTGTGGGACTGTACTGACTGTGTGACTGTTCTGGCTGTGGGACTGTAGCTGTACTGACTGTGTGACTGTACTGGCTGTGGGACTGTAGCTGTGCTGACTGTGTGACTGTACTGGCTGTGGGACTGTAGCTGTACTGACTGTGTGACTGTACTGACTGTGTGACTGTACTGGCTGTGGGACTGTAGCTGTGCTGACTGTGTGACTGTACTGGCTGTGGGACTGTAGCTGTGACTGACTGTACTGTGTGACTGTACTGGCTGTGGGACTGTAGCTGTGCTGACTATGTGACTGTACTGGCTGTGGGACTGTGCTGTACTGACTGTGTGACTGGACTGTGACTGTACTGGCTGTGGGACTGTAGCTGTACTGACTGTGTGACTGTACTGACTGTGTGACTGTACTGGCTGTGGGACTGTAGCTGTGCTGACTGTGTGACTGTACTGGCTGTGGGACTGTAGCTGTACTGACTATGTGGCTGTACTGGCTGTGGGACTGTAGCTGTGCTGACTATGTAACTGTACTGGCTGTGGGACTGTAGCTGTACTGACTGTGTGACTGTACTGACTGTGTGACTGTACTGTGGGACTGTACTGTATGACTGTGTGACTGTACTGGCTGTGGGACTGTAGCTGTACTGACTAATGTGGACTGTACTGGCTGTGGGACTGTAGCTGTGCTGACTGTGTAACTGTACTGGCTGTGGGACTGTAGCTGTACTGACTGTGTGACTGTACTGACTGTGTGACTGTACTAACTGTGGGACTGTACAAGCTGTGCTGACTGTGTGACTGTACTGGCTGTGGGACTGTAGCTGTACTGATTCTGACTGTACTGATTCTGTGACTGGCTGTGGGACTGTACTGGCTGTGACTGACTGTGTGGACTGTTCTGTGCTGACTGTGGACTGTACTGTGATGTGTGACTGTACTGGCTGTGGGACTATAGCTGTACTGACTGTGGGACTGTATCTGTTCTGGCTGTGGGACTGTAGCTGTACTGACTGTGTGACTGTACTGGCTGTGGCACTGTAGCTGTGCTGACTGTGTGACTGTACTGGCTGTGGGACTGTAGCTGCAGGACTGACTGTGTGACTGTACTGACTGTGTGACTGTACTGGACTGTGGGACTACTAAAACTGTGCTGACTGTGACTGTACTGGCTGTGGGAGCTGTACTGACCCACTGGCTGTACTGACTGTGTAGACTGTGTGACTGTACTGACTGTGTGACTGTACTGGCTGTGGGACTGTAGCTGTGCTGACTTGTGACTGTACTGGCTGTGGGACTGTAGCTGTACTGACTGTGTGACTGTACTGACTGTGTGACTGAGCTGTTGGCTGTGGGACTGTAGCTGTGCTGACTGTGTGACTGTACTGGCTGTGGGACTGTAGCTGTACTGACTGTGAGCTGTACTGGCTGTGGGACTGTAGCTGTACTGACTGTGTGACTGTACTGGCTGTGGGACTGTAGCTGTGCTGACTAAACTGTACTGGCTGTGGGACTGTAGCTGTACTGACTGTGTGACTGTGTGACTGTACTGACTGTGGGACTGTAGCTGTACTGACTATGTGGCTGTACTGACTGACTGTGAATATAGCTGTACTGGCTGTAATGACTATACTGTACTACTGAATGAACACTTATTTTAACTTACTATGTACATAGCTGTACTGACTGTACTGACTGTGTGACTATAGCTGTACTGACTGTGTGATTATAGCTGTACTGACTGTGTGATTATAGCTGTACTGATTGTGATTAGGGCTGTACTGACTGTGTGATTATAGCTGTACTGACTTGTGACTATAGCTTTACTGACTGGTAACTGCAGGCTGTACTGTTGTGAATTATAGGACTCTCTCTATACCTGTACATTAACCTTTGACTAGCTGTACTGACTGTGATTGTAGCTGTACTGACTGTGTGACTGTAGCTGTACTGACTGTGTAACTGTAGCTGTACTGACTGTGTAACTGTAGCTGTACTGACTGTGTGACTGTAGCTGTACTGACTGTGTGACTGTAGCTGTACTGACTGTGTGACTGTAGCTGTACTGACTGTGTAACTGTAGCTGTACTGACTGTAGCACCAGGAATGCAACCCCCTTATGCACAATGTACACACATGAATCAAAAAAATGATTTACCCTGTACAGTGTATGGTTGACTTGATAACGTATAAAGAGAAGGTGAAACTGAGGAGAAATAGAGTGCTAGAGAGGAGAGAGAGACAGACATATGGTTGTAATATTATGTACATACAGTATGTAAATAGTGGTGGATATAAAACTCAAAACAGGAAGGAGAACATTTTCATCCATAAGCACAGCAGGCTTACCTATACAGTCATGTGAGTCGTGTCCAGCTTTCTAAAATGTTTTTTTTTAACGTCTAATAGAATCCTACTGAGGACAATGACTGGAGCTGCAGAGGGAGTGTGACAGTTATATAACACATATTATAAACTGGGAGGTTCGAGCCCTGAATGCTGATTGGCTGACAGCTGTGGTACATCAGACCGTGTACCACGGGTATGACAAAACATTTGTTTTTACTACTCAAATGACATTGGTAAACCATTTATAATAGCAATAAGGCGCCTCGGGGGTTTGTGGTCTATTATGGCCAATATACCATGTCTAAGGTCTGTATTCAGACACTCCACATTGTGTTGCTCTTAAGAACATCCCTTAGCCGTGGTATATTGGCCATATACCACACCTCCTCACCTCCTCTGGCCTTATTGCTTAATTAACAGGGGCGTGGGTATATCTGAAGGCTGCTCTCCACACAAACACATGCACACGCACACAAAGAGAGAGAAAGAGACACACACATATGCACGCACACACTGACAGGGGTCTAGATATTACAGTAGGATGCTCTGTCTAACCCAGCCAAGACTATTCCTTCAGGTGTATATATATAGACTGATGTAAAGAAGACTCACTCAGGGCCTAACAGCAGGTAACAGCTTCCTGAGACATAATCAAAGAAACAGAACCTCCCCCCCGATAGAGGAGACGAGAGAGGAGACGAGATTGTGTCATTATCAAATGAAAGAGTTTCGTCTTTTGCTTGCCTCTCTCTCTCTCAATTTCAACTAAATGTCAATATAAGGGCTTTAATGGCATGGGAATCATATGTTTAGATTTGCCAAAGCAAATGGGGGCTCCCGAGTGACACAACAGTCTGTGGCACTGCAGTCTAAGGCACTGCATCTCAGTGCAAGAGGCATCACTACAGTCCCTGGTTCAATTCCAGGCTGTATCACATCCAGCTGTGATTGGGAATCCCATAGGGTGGCAAATTTGTTCTTAACTTACTTTTTTTTTAAAGCAAGTGGAATAGATAATTAACCAAAGTGAAATAAACAATAAAAAAATATATTCACACACTTGCCAATCAGACCTTACCATTGGATGAATGAGTGGGTTTTAACTTGCCGGTGAAATGGCGAAGGAAATGAAAACGGAACCATGTGGTCATGAGGATGTATCCCTTACCTCTCCACACAGCTTAGTCAGCAGCTATCACCTTAACACTTGCCCAGTCACACAAACACACCCCCCTCTCTCACCTTCTCCAGAAGAGGCGGGGCTTAGTCTTGTATTGTCACCAGCACCTGTGATAAAGTGTCAGGTGTCACTTTCTCACAGCATCACACAGAGCAGCCTCAGCCAGACCTACACGCACACACTTACACTCACACACACACACTCACACAGCCAAACCACTACAGAGACTACTCTTCTCATGCGTCTGTGGTGCCGGTGGTTGAGAACAGGTGTGTGACATCATTAGGACTGTGTTTGTGTGGTGCTCATTCAGTTATATCACCGTATTGTGTTGGCATCAAGCAAAACTATTATGTCACTTGATTGTGTGGGGGTTGGCACCCCTCATTATGACGTCAGTAGAGTGTGTAGGTGTTGGGGGGAAACAGGTACAAACACCTTGTTGACCTCCATATCTGTGTAGCACACACACACACACACACACACACATAGAGGCAGAGACACACACACACACACACACAGAGAGACAGAAACAGAGACACACACACTAGTGATATGTGGGTTGACTCATAACCTGATGTTATATCCACGGGGCAAACGGGTTTCGGGTCATTAAATATTGTTGTTATGTGTGATAATTGAGGCACTATACAAATTCGATAGTCACAAGACGGACTTCAAATAGGCCTGTGACATGAGAACTGTAGCCTACTGTTGAGATGGGTTAACTGGAAAGTGAAATCTGGACGCTGATTGTGGGTGTATATCCTCTCAAATGGCCTTATTGTTAACTCCTGCAGAATGAAGCATTTCTTGCAGTAAAATTATACACCAAATGTAGGCACAATTTGGACTTGGGAACAGCAGTGGAGAAATATGATTTCTTTCTTTCAGCCTCTTGAGAGAATGTGAATGCGCAGTTATATACCGTCTGTAGAGGTGCTGTCTTTATCAGCATCATAAAATGTGATAGTATTTCGGCCACATAAAATATGCATCCAATCAGAACTGAAATCTGATCAGAAACTCATTGGGTCGTTTTCACAGCTTTCTGTTTCCTGACAACCATCAAACTGGTGGTATCTGGACATCTTTTCACAGAAAATCTTTCCATTTATTTGTGTTATTGCATTTTCTCCCCAGTCACTAAATGTCTTTGCTCCGCGAATGAAGATGACAGAGAGAACTTTACCGACGTCAACTAGATTGAAGCATTCATTCTATCTGTCTATTACATTATTCTGTTGAGCAGGTGTTTATTTAGTCTTCTAGGGCAACATATAATGACAAGAGAGAAGCTACATGTATCTAATTAAGACATGTAGAAAATTATAAGCAGAAACATAATATCTAAATTATGCAAAAAAACAGTCCTGCCCCCTTTCAAAAAGTATTGGACTGTAGCCACATGTTCTATCTTTGTGGGTCGGGTTCTGGCCTCAGACTTCCACATATAGTCAGGCGGTTGAGGACGTTTCTTAGCAATTGCAGGCGGGTGCGGGTGAACAAACAGCTGACCCGCACACCGCTAACACACACACACCGCTAACTCACACACACCGCTAACACACACACACAGTAATGTTCAAAAGCAGCTCTAAACATCTTCAAAGCAAATACAATGAAATAACAATAACAAGGCTATTTACAGGGGGTACCGGCACTGAGTCAAGGTGCAGGGGTACAGGTTAGTTAAGGTAATATGTAGGTAGGGGTAAAGTGACTATGCATAGATAATAAACAGAGAGTAGCAGCAGCGTATGTGAGAAATGTGAATGTATGTGTGTGGCGTCAATATGCAGGTGTGTGTGTGTGGAGTGTCAGTGTAGTGTGTTTCGGTGTGTGGTTAGCGTCTAGTGAGTTTACATCCAGCCTGTGTGAGAGACTCAGTGCAAAGAAATATGAATAAATTAAGGGGGTCAATGCAAATAGTCCAGATAGCACACACGTACATACACGCACACCTATTGAGGAAGACATGGTGGAACCTATTGAGGAAGACATGGTGGAACCTATTGAGGAAGACATGGTGGAACCTATTGAGGAAGACATGGTGGAACCTATTGAGGAAGACATGGTGGAACCTATTGAGGAAGACATGGTGGAACCTATTGAGGAAGACATGGTGGAACCTATTGAGGAAGACATGGTGGAACCTATTGAGGAAGACATGGTGGAACCTATTGCGGAAGACATGGTGGAACCTATTGAGGAAGACATGGTGGAACCTATTGCGGAAGACATGGTGGAACCTATTGAGGAAGACATGGTGGAACCTATTGTGGAAGACATGGTGGAACCTATTGAGGAAGACATGGTGGAACCTATTGAGGAAGACATGGTGGAACCTATTGAGGAAGACATGGTGGAACCTATTGAGGAAGACATGGTGGAACCTATTGAGGAAGACATGGTGGAACCTATTGAGGAAGACATGGTGGAACCTATTGAGGAAGACATGGTGGAACCTATTGCGGAAGACATGGTGGAACCTATTGAGGAAGACATGGTGTAACCTATTGAGGAAGACATGGCGGAACCTATTGAGGAAGACATGGCGGAACCTATTGAGGAAGACATGGCGGAACCTATTGAGGAAGACATGGCGGAACCTATTGAGGAAGACATGGCGGAACCTATTGAGGAAGACATGGCGGAACCTGGTGAGGATGACATGGCGGAACCTATTGAGGAAGACATGGCGGAACCTGGTGAGGATGACATGGCGGAACCTGGTGAAGAAGAAATGGCGGAACCTGGTGAGGAAGAAATGGCGGAACCTGGTGAGGAAGAAATGGCGGAACCTGGCGAGGAAGACATGGCGGACCCCTGGTGAGGAAGACAATGGTGGAACCTGGTGAGGAA
The DNA here is from genome assembly GCF_036934945.1 of Oncorhynchus masou masou. NCBI lineage: Eukaryota > Metazoa > Chordata > Actinopteri > Salmoniformes > Salmonidae > Oncorhynchus > Oncorhynchus masou. The sequence goes on from NW_027008542.1 coordinate 88,469, forward strand.
GACATGGTGGAACCTGGTGAGGAAGACATGGTGGAAGAAGACAATGGGGACCTGGTGAGGAAGACATGGTGGATGACATGGTGTGGAACCTGGTGAGGAAGACATGGTGGAACCTGGTGAGGATGACATGGTGGGACCTGGTGAGGAAGACATGGTGGGACCTGGTGAGGAAGACATGGTGGGACCTGGTGAGTGAATGACATGGTGGGACCTGGTGGAATCTGGTGAGGATGACATGGTGGGATGGTGGAACCTGGTGAGGATGTGGTGGAACCTGGTGAGCACACTGACAAACTGCCCTGCCCAGTCCTTATGTCTGTTGCTGTTAGTCCAGTGATGATTATGAGGGCAGCCAGGGACTTGTTGCTATTGATGTGGCGTTGATGTGGCTATTCTTCCCACAGTGGTTGAGGCCAGGGATGTTCTATCTGAACTGTGAGTTGAGTTTATATTTCTCCTTCTGCTGGTTTTGAAGCCATATTGACCCAGAAACCCTAGCCACAGCTGGGCATAGCGTTATTTGTCAGAATACACACTGTGAGAGTTTTGTTGCTGTTCTGTCAGACTCTGTAGTGGTGATTTTCTCTCTGAACTGTGAGTTGTTGTGAAAATTGGGCATATTTTTGTGCAACCCTAATGCCTTTTGGAGACTCTTCCTCCCTCTCTATTCCCTCCTCCTCTCTGTTCCTCCCTCCCTCTCTGTTCCCCCTCCTCTCTCCCCTGTCACACTCTTTGCTGGTGTCTAAGTCTTGATGTAGTTGACAGAACAGAGAAAGTTGTTCGCTGTCAAATCCTCTGAGCTTTTGGTAAATCCACTTGTTTCTGTGGGATTGAGGTCGTTGCTTATGTCTCCAGTGATTTCAATTCCCCACTGGGCACAGACGTCAGTTCAACGTCTAGTTTTTAGTTACATTTGGTTGTTGTCAACTAACTAAAACTTCACCATGTCATTGGATTTAGGTTAAATGTTGGGTGAAGAAAATGCAACATCCTTATGGTGATGACTTTTTGCAAATCCAATCAGTTGATTCAACTTCATCACATTAAGAATTTTTGTTGTTGAAATGATGTGATTCAAGCAGTCTGCCAAGTGGACAGTTACCATATATTCCCTACTTCCATTTTGCCAGTGTCTGTAAAGTAACATTAGTGCAACCACCTGTGTGTGTTTGTGTACTGTACTTGTGCCCTATGTGAGTTGTATACTGGACGTTCATATGCAAATGGTTAAATAGGTGCTAGTATCTCTCCAGGTGGCCATCCACTGTGTCAGAACACACTAACACAGTCTCCAGTCTGAAGCGTGTGTCTGGACCAGCCCAGGGTTAGACTAGTGATTGACCTACTCCCTCATAAGGATGTTCTTCTCGCAGCATAGAGACCCAGCCACACACAACCCTCCTCCTGCGTTACAACAGGCTTTATGAAGGAAGGCCTAACTGGAAACATCTGCTCTTCTCTACCTCTCACATCTGTATATATAAACAACCAGGGGGTGGTCCTTGTGTGTGTGTGTACGTGTGTGTACGTGTGTGTACGTATATGTACGTGTGTGTGTACGTGTGTGTGTATGTATGTGGTGTGTGCGTGTATGTACGTGGGTGTGTGCGTGTATGTATGTGGGTGTGTGCGTGTATGTACGTGGGTGAGTGCGTGTATGTACGTGTGTGTATCAGGTGATGGTGAGGTCAAACAGAGAATGATCTGAATCTAAACACTAACAGAGTGACGAAACACCACAAACTGAGAATAAACAACTACTAGCT
>NW_027008543.1:2500-46322 GCF_036934945.1 Oncorhynchus masou masou
TGCATCGTCCTCCTCGATCCCCATCTGCTCCCCCAGAGATTTGGCTCCCATCCCATAGATTATACCATAACATATCTACACACACACACACACACACACACACACACACACACACACACACACACACACACACACACACACACACAATATAATGAACAAACATCAAGTTGGAAACAAATGCAGTGCGTGTTACTACCCTAATGGGGACATCTCCCAGATGCCCACAATGGCTGCTTTGGGGTTGGGTTTAATGGAAACAGGATGAATGTCCACAATGTTAGGTCCCCACAAGGTAAAACACATGTTGTGTGTACCTGTTTAGCCTGCTGTCTCAGGGTGTCGTCTACAGTCTCCAGTTCAATGTTCTTCCACTCAGCAGCGATGCAGCGGAACACATCAGCTCCTCCATTCAACACCTGACACACGTTTGGACAAGGTCAGATGAAAGTAGTGTGTGTGTGTCTGTGTGTCCGTGTGTGTGTGTCCGTGTGTGTCCATGTGTGTGTGTGTGTCCGTGTGTGTCCGTGTGTGTCCATGTGTGTGTGTGTGTGTGACCTGTAGCAGACGTCGGTCCTTAGAGAGGTGAGCCAACACTCTGAGCTCCAACTGGGAATAATCTGCTGCTAATACCATCCCTCCTGGAGAAAGGAGAGGAGAGGAGAGGAGAGAGAGGAGAGGAGAGAGAGGAGAGGTAAGGAGAGAGAGGAGAGGAGAGAGAGGAGAGGTAAGGAGAGAGGGAGGTAAGGAGAGAGAGAGAGAGGAGAGGTAAGGAGAGAGAGGAGAGGTAAGGAGAGAGAGAGGAGAGGAGAGAGAAGAGAGGTAAGGAGAGAGAGGAGAGGTAAGGAGAGAGAGGAGAGAGAGAGGAGAGGTAAGGAGAGAGGAGAGGTAAGAGAGAGAGAGGAGAGGTAAGGAGAGAGAGGAGAGGTAAGGAGAGAGAGAGAGGAGAGGTAAGGAGAGAGAGGAGAGGAGAGAGAGAGAGAGAGGAGAGGAGAGAGAAGAGAGGTAAGGGAGAGAGGAGAGGTAAGGAGAGAGAGGGAGAGGAGAGAGGAGGTAAGGGAGAGAGAGGAGAGGTAAGGGAGAGAGAGAGAGGAGAGGTAAGGAGAGAGAGAGGAGAGAGAGGAGAGGTAAGGAGAGAGAGGGAGAGAGAGGAGAGGTAAGGAGAGAGAGGAGAGGTAAGGAGAGAGAGAGAGAGAGGTAAGGAGAGAGGAGAGGTAAGGAGAGAGAGGAGAGGAGAGAGAGAGAGGTAAGGAGAGAGGAGAGGTAAGGAGAGAGAGGAGAGGTAAGGAGAGAGGAGAGGTAAGGAGAGAGAGAGAGGAGAGGTAAGGAGAGAGGAGAGGTAAGGGAGAGAGAGGAGAGGAGAGAGAAGTAAGGAGAGAGAGGAGAGGTAAGGAGAGAGGAGGTAAGGAGAGAGAGAGAGAGGAGGTAAGGAGAGAGAGGAGAGGTAAGGAGAGAGAGAGAGAGAGAGAGGGGAGAGAAGAGAGAGGAGAGGTAAGAGAGGGAGAGGTAAGGAGAGAGGAGAGGTAAGGAGAGAGAGAGAGAGAGGGGGAGAGAAGAGAGAGAGAAGAGAGAGGAGAGGTAAGGGGAGAGAGAAGAGGTAAGGGGAGAGAGGAGAGGTAAGGAGAGAGAGAGGAGAGGTAAGGAGAGAGAGAGAGAGAGGAGAGAGAGAGAGAGAGGAGAGAGAGAGAGAGGAGAGGTAAGGGGAGAGAGAAGAGTAAGGGGAGAGAGAGGAGAGGTAAGGAGAGAGAGAGGAGGAGAGGTAAGGAGAGAGAGGAGAGGTAAGGAGAGAGAGGAGAGGTAAGGAGAGAGAGAGGAGGTAAGGAGAGAGAGGAGAGGAGAGGAGAGGAGAGAGGAGAGGTAAGGAGAGAGAGGAGAGAGAGGAGAGGTAAGGAGAGAGAGGAGAGGTAAGGAGAGAGAGAGGAGAGGTAAGGAGAGAGAGGAGTGGTAAGGAGAGAGAGGTAAGGAGAGAGAGGAGAGGTAAGGAGAGAGAGGAGAGGTAAGGAGAGGAGAGGAGAGGAGAGAGAAGAGAGAGGAGAGGTAAGGAGAGAGAGACTCTCTGTGGCCTGTCTGGCATGGTACCATTAGTATAGACTCTCTGTGGCCTGGCAGTACGCGGTCTGACATGGTACCATTAGTATAGACTCTCTGTGGCCTGTCTGGCATGGTACCATTAGTATAGACTCTCTGTGGCCTGTCTGGCATGGTACCATTAGTATAGACTCTCTGTGGCCTGCCTGGCATGGTACCATTAGTATAGACTCTCTGTGGCCTGTCTGGCATGGTACCATTAGTATAGACTCTCTGTGGCCTGTCTGGCATGGTACCATTAGTATAGACTCTCTGTGGCCTGTCTGACATGGTACCATTAGTATAGACTCTCTGTGGCCTGTCTGACATGGTACCATTAGTATAGACTCTCTGTGGCCTGTCTGACATGGTACCATTAGTATAGACTCTCTGTGGCCTGTCTGACATGGTACCATTAGTATAGACTCTCTGTGGCCTGTCTGACATGGTACCATTAGTATAGACTCTCTGTGGCCTGTCTGACATGGTACCATTAGAATAGACTCTCTGTGGCCTGTCTGACATGGTACCATTAGAATAGACTCTCTGTGGCCTATCTGACATGGTACCATTAGAATAGACTCTCTGTGGCCTGTCTGACATGGTACCATTAGTATAGACTCTCTGTGGCCTGCCTGACATGGTACCATTAGAATAGACTCTCTGTGGCCTGTCTGACATAGTACCATTAGTATAGACTCTCTGTGGCCTGTCTGACATGGTACCATTAGTATAGACTCTCTGTGGCCTGTCTGACATGGTACCATTAGTATAGACTCTCTGTGGCCTGTCTGACATGGTACCATTAGAATATACTCTCTGTGGCCTGTCTGACATGGTACCATTAGTATAGACTCTCTGTGGCCTGCCTGACATGGTACCATTAGAATAGACTCTCTGTGGCCTGTCTGACATGGTACCATTAGTATAGACTCTCTGTGGCCTGTCTGGCATGGTACCATTAGTATAGACTCTCTGTGGCCTGTCTGACATGGTACCATTAGTATAGACTCTCTGTGGCCTGTCTGACATGGTACCATTAGTATAGACTCTCTGTGGCCTGTCTGACATGGTACCATTAGTATAGACTCTCTGTGGCCTGTCTGACATGGTACCATTAGTATAGACTCTCTGTGGCCTGTCTGACATGGTACCATTAGAATAGACTCTCTGTGGCCTGTCTGACATGGTACCATTAGTATAGACTCTCTGTGGCCTGTCTGACATGGTACCATTAGTATAGACTCTCTGTGGCCTGCCTGACATGGTACCATTAGTATAGACTCTCTGTGGCCTGTCTGACATGGTACCATTAGTATAGACTCTCTGTGGCCTGTCTGACATGGTACCATTAGTATAGACTCTCTGTGGCCTGTCTGACATGGTACCATTAGTATAGACTCTCTGTGGCCTGTCTGACATGGTACCATTAGTATAGACTCTCTGTGGCCTGTCTGACATGGTACCATTAGTATAGACTCTCTGTGGCCTGTCTGGCATGGTACCATTAGTATAGACTCTCTGTGGCCTGTCTGACATGGTACCATTAGTATAGACTCTCTGTGGCCTGTCTGACATGGTACCATTAGTATAGTGGGTGGACTCTCTGTGGCCTGCCTGACATGGTACCATTAGAATAGACTCTCTGTGGCCTGTCTGACATGGTACCATTAGTATAGACTCTCTGTGGCCTGTCTGACATGGTACCATTAGAATAGACTCTCTGTGGCCTGTCTGACATGGTACCATTAGTATAGACTCTCTGTGGCCTGCCTGACATGGTAGGTGGAGGAGGTACCTGTGAAAGGTGTTAGGTGGAGGAGGTACCTGTGAAAGGTGTTAGGTGGAGGAGGTACCTGTGAAAGGTGTTAGGTGGAGGAGGTACCTGTGAAAGGTGTTAGGTGGAGGAGTTACCTGTGAAAGGTGTTAGTGGAGGAGTTACCTGTCATTGAAAGGTACAAGGCGTGTCTCATGCTGACGGAGAAGGCCACGGCCCCTTCAGGAGGAGGTCTGATCAGCCTGGAACGGACCCGACTGAGAAGGAAGAACACATGAGCTTATTCACCCAGTCTAACTCTGAATGCTCAGCTAGGATTGATTTGATTTGATGAGCTTATTCACCCAGTCGAACTCTGAATGCTCAGCTAGGATTGATTTGATTTGATGAGCTTATTCACCCAGTCTAACTCTGAATGCTCAGCTATGATTGATTTGATTTGATGAGCTTATTCTGCAGATCGTCTTTAAGCACCCAGTCTAACTCTGAATGCTCAGCTAGGTAAAGCCAGAAGAGGACTGGCCAGTGGACATGTAGCCTGATATCAGCTGATGTACGAAGGGCTATATAAATACATTTGATTTGATTTGATGAGCTTATTCTGCAGATTGTCTTTAAGCACATGTCATTGGGTGAGTGAGTGGGTGGACATGTCATTGGGTGAGTCAGTGAGTGGACATGTCATTGGGTGAGTCAGTGGGTGGACATGTCATTGGGTGAGTCAGTGAGTGGACATGTCATTGGGTGAGTCAGTGAGTGGACATGTCATTGGGTGAGTCAGTGGGTGGACATGTCATTGGGTGAGTCAGTGAGTGGACATGTCATTGGGTGAGTCAGTGAGTGGACATGTCATTGGGTGAGTCAGTGAGTGGACATGTCATTGGGTGAGTCAGTGAGTGGACATGTCATTGGGTGAGTCAGTGAGTGGACATGTCATTGGGTGAGTCAGTGAGTGGACATGTCATTGGGTGAGTCAGTGAGTGGACATGTCATTGGGTGAGTCAGTGAGTGGACATGTCATTGGGTGAGTCAGTGAATGGACATGTCATTGGGTGAGTCAGTGAGTGGACATGTCATTGGGTGAGTCAGTGAGTGGACATGTCATTGGGTGAGTCAGTGAGTGGACATGTCATTGGGTGAGTCAGTGAGTGGACATGTCATTGGGTGAGTCAGTGAGTGGACATGTCATTGGGTGAGTCAGTGAGTGGACATGTCATTGGGTGAGTCAGTGAGTGGACATGTCATTGGGTGAGTCAGTGAGTGGACATGTCATTGGGTGAGTCAGTGAGTGGACATGTCATTGGGTGAGTCAGTGAGTGGACATGTCATTGGGTGAGTCAGTGAGTGGACATGTCATTGGGTGAGTCAGTGAGTGGACATGTCATTGGGTGAGTCAGTGAGTGGACATGTCATTGGGTGAGTCAGTGAGTGGACATGTCATTGGGTGAGTCAGTGGGTGGACATGTCATTGGGTGAGTCAGTGAGTGGACATGTCATTGGGTGAGTCAGTGAGTGGACATGTCATTGGGTGAGTCAGTGAGTGGACATGTCATTGGGTGAGTCAGTGAGTGGACATGTCATTGGGTGAGTCAGTCAGTGGACATGTCATTGGGTGAGTCAGTGAGTGGACATGTCATTGGGTGAGTCAGTGAGTGGACATGTCATTGGGTGAGTCAGTGAGTGGACATGTCATTGGGTGAGTCAGTGAGTGGACATGTCATTGGGTGAGTCAGTGAGTGGACATGTCATTGGGTGAGTCAGTGGGTGGACATGTCATTGGGTGAGTCAGTGGGTGGACATGTCATTGGGTGAGTCAGTGGTGGACATGTCATTGGGTGAGTCAGTGGTGGACATGTCATTGGGTGAGTCAGTGAGTGGACATGTCATTGGGTGAGTCAGTGAGTGGACATGTCATTGGGTGAGTCAGTGAGTGGACATGTCATTGGGTGAGTCAGTCAGTGGACATGTCATTGGGTGAGTCAGTGAGTGGACATGTCATTGGGTGAGTCAGTGAGTGGACATGTCATTGGGTGAGTCAGTGAGTGGACATGTCAGTGAGTGGAAATGTCATTGGGTGAGTCCGTGAGTGGACATGTCATTGGGTGAGTCAGTGGGTGGACATGTCATTGGGTGAGTCAGTGGAAATGTCATTGGGTGAGTCAGTGAGTGGACATGTCATTGGGTGAGTCAGTGAGTGGACATGTCATTGGGTGAGTCAGTGAGTGGACATGTCATTGGGTGAGTCAGTGGAAATGTCATTGGGTGAGTCAGTGAGTGGACATGTCATTGGGTGAGTCAGTGAGTGGACATGTCATTGGGTGAGTCAGTGAGTGGACATGTCATTGGGTGAGTCAGTGGGTGGACATGTCATTGGGTGAGTCAGTGGAAATGTCATTGGGTGAGTCAGTGAGTGGACATGTCATTGGGTGAGTCAGTGAGTGGACATGTCATTGGGTGAGTCAGTGAGTGGACATGTCATTGGGTGAGTCAGTGAGTGGACATGTCATTGGGTGAGTCAGTGAGTGGACATGTCATTGGGTGAGTCAGTGAGTGGACATGTCATTGGGTGAGTCAGTGAGTGGACATGTCATTGGGTGAGTCAGTGAGTGGACATGTCATTGGGTGAGTCAGTGAGTGGACATGTCATTGGGTGAGTCAGTGAGTGGACATGTCATTGGGTGAGTCAGTGAGTGGACATGTCATTGGGTGAGTCAGTGAGTGGACATGTCATTGGGTGAGTCAGTGAGTGGACATGTCATTGGGTGAGTCAGTGAGTGGACATGTCATTGGGTGAGTCAGTCAGTGGACATGTCATTGGGTGAGTCAGTGAGTGGACATGTCATTGGGTGAGTCAGTGAGTGGACATGTCATTGGGTGAGTCAGTGAGTGGACATGTCATTGGGTGAGTCAGTCAGTGGACATGTCATTGGGTGAGTCAGTGGGTGGACATGTCATTGGGTAGTCAGTGAGTGGACATGTCATTGGGTGAGTCAGTGAGTGGACATGTCATTGGGTGAGTCAGTGAGTGGACATGTCATTGGGTGAGTCAGTGAGTGGACATGTCATTGGGTGAGTCAGTGAGTGGACATGTCATTGGGTGAGTCAGTGAGTGGACATGTCATTGGGTGAGTCAGTGAGTGGACATGTCATTGGGTGAGTCAGTGAGTGGGCATGTCATTGGGTGAGTCAGTGAGTGGACATGTCATTGGGTGAGTCAGTGAGTGGACATGTCATTGGGTGAGTCAGTGAGTGGACATGTCATTGGGTGAGTCAGTGAGTGGACATGTCATTGGGTGAGTCAGTGAGTGGGCATGTCATTGGGTGAGTCAGTGAGTGGGCATGTCATTGGGTGAGTCAGTGAGTGGACATGTCATTGGGTAGTCAGTGAGTGGACATGTACTCGTTACATTTTGAATGCTTAGGACAGGAATGATAATAATATAATGATATCTGAGTGTTGGAGTGTTCCCCTGGCTATCTGTAATGATGTCTGAGTGTTGGAGTGTTCCCCTGGCTATCTGTAATGATATATGAGTGTTGGAGTGTTCCCCTGACTATCTGTAATGATATCTGAGTGTTCCCCTGGCTATCTGTAATGATGTCTGAGTGTTGGAGTGTTCCCCTGGCTATCTGTAATGATATCTGAGTGTTGGAGTGTTCCCCTGGCTATCTGTAATGATATCTGAGTGTTCCCCTGGCTATCTGTAATGATATGTGAGTGTTGGAGTGTTCCCCTGGCTGTCTATAATGATGTCTGAGTGTTGGAGTGTTCCCCTGGCTATCTGTAATGATATATGAGTGTTGGAGTGGCCCCTGGCTATCTGTAATGATATCTGAGTGTTCCCCTGGCTATCTGTAATGATGTCTGAGTGTTGGAGTGTTCCCCTGGCTATCTGTAATGATATATGAGTGTTGGAGTGGCCCCTGGCTATCTGTAATGATATCTGAGTGTTGGAGTGTTCCCCTGGCTACCTGTAATGATATCTGAGTGTTGGAGTGTTCCCCTGGCTACCTGTAATGATATCTGAGTGTTGGAGTGTTCTCCTGGCTACCTGTAATGATGTCTGAGTGTTGGAGTGTTCCCCCTGGCTATCTGTAATGATATATGAGTGTTGGAGTGTTCTCCTGGCTACCTGTAATGATATCTGAGTGTTGGAGTGTTCCCCTGGCTATCTGTAATGATATCTGAGTGTTGGAGTGTTCCCCTGGCTACCTGTAATGATATCTGAGTGTTGGAGTGTTCTCCTGGCTACCTGTAATGATGTCTGAGTGTTGGAGTGTTCCCCTGGCTATCTGTAATGATATATGAGTGTTGGAGTGTTCTCCTGGCTACCTGTAATGATATCTGAGTGTTGGAGTGTTCCCCTGGCTATCTGTAATGATGTCTGAGTGTTGGAGTGTTCCCTCACTATCTGTAATGATGTCTGAGTGTTGGAGTGTTCCCTTGGCTATCTGTAATGATATTTGAGTGTTGAGTGTTCCCCTGGCTACCTGTAATGATATCTGAGTGTTGGAGTGTTCTCCTGGCTACCTGTAATGATATCTGAGTGTTGGAGTGTTCCCCTGGCTATCTGTAATGATGTCTGAGTGTTGGAGTGTTCCCCTCACTATCTGTAATGATGTCTGAGTGTTGGAGTGTTCCCTTGGCTATCTGTAATGATATTTGAGTGTTGGAGTGTACCCCTGGCTGTCTGTAATGATGTCTGAGTGTTGGAGTGTTCCCCTCACTATCTGTAATGATATCTGAGTGTTGGAGTGTTCCCCTCACTATCTGTAATGATATCTGAGTGTTGGAGTGTGCCCCTGGCTATCTGTAATGATGTCTGAGTGTTGGAGTGTGCCCTGGCTATCTGTACTGATGTCTGAGTGTTGGAGTGTTCCCCTGACTATCTGTAATGATATCTGAGTGTAGGAGTGTTCCCCTCACTATCTGTAATGATATCTGAGTGTTGGAGTGTTCCCCTGACTATCTGTACATTTTAAAACAAGAAAATGGTGCCGTCTGCTTTGCTTATTATAAGGATTTTGAAATTATTTATACTTTTACTTTTGATACTTAAGTAGATTTTATCAATTACATTTACTTTTGATAGTTAAATATATTTAGAACCAAATACTTTTGGACTTTTACTCAAGTAGTATTTTACTGGGTGACTTTTACTTGAGTAACTTTCTATTAAGGAATCTTTACTTTTACTACAGTATGACAATTGGGTACTTTTCCCACCACTGCTAATGGGTTACGTACCCAATTCATGGTTCCTATACCTGACCCTACTACAGTGGGACTATTGGGTACTTTTCCCACCACTGCTAATGGGTTACGTACCCAATACATGGTTCCTATACCTGACCCTACTACAGTGGGACTATTGGGTACTTTTCCCACCACTGCTAATGGGTTACGTACCCAATACATGGTTCCTATACCTGACCCTACTACAGTGGGACTATTGGGTACTTTTCCCACCTGTGTTACGTACCCAATACATAGTCCGAGGCGTCCATTTTGTCAAGGTTAGGGTTAGTATTTATAGATAGTTATTCCCACCCAGTCCGGCACCCATCTTGTCAAGGTTGGGGTTAGTAGTTATAGATAGTTATTCCCACCCAGTCCGGCGTCCATCTTGTCAAGGTTAGGGTTAGTAGTTATAAATAGTTATTCCCACCCTGTCCGGCGTCCATCTTGTCAAGGTAGTAGTTATAGATAGTTATTCCCACCCAGTCCGGCACCCATCTTGTCAAGGTTAGGGTTAGTAGTTATAGATAGTTATTCCCACCCTGTCCGGCGTCCTTCTTGTCAAGGTTAGGGTTAGTAGTTATAGATAGTTATTCCCACCCTGTCTGGCACCCATCTTGTCAAGGTTAGGGTTAGTAGTTATAGATAGTTATTCCCACCCTGTCCGGCGTCCATCTTGTCAAGGTAGTAGTTATAAATAGTTATTCCCACCCAGTCCGGCGTCCATCTTGTCAAGGTTAGGGTTAGTAGTTATAGATAGTTATTCCCACCCTGTCTGGCACCCATCTTGTCAAGGTTAGGGTTAGTAGTTATAGATAGTTATTCCCACCCTGTCCGGCGTCCATCTTGTCAAGGTAGTAGTTATAAATAGTTATTCCCACCCAGTCCGGCGTCCATCTTGTCAAGGTTAGGGTTAGTAGTTATAGATAGTTATTCCCACCCAGTCCGGCGTCCATCTTGTCAAGGTTAGGGTTAGTAGTTATAGATAGTTATTCCCACCCAGTCCGGCACCCATCTTGTCAAGGTTAGTAGTTATAAATAGTTATTCCCACCCTGTCCGGCGTCCATCTTGTCAAGGTTAGTAGTTATAGATAGTTATTCCCACCCAGTCCGGCGTCCATCTTGTCAAGGTTAGTAGTTATAAATAGTTATTCCCACCCAGTCCGGCACCCATCTTGTCAAGGTTAGGGTTAGTAGTTATAGATAGTTATTCCCACCCAGTCCGGCGTCCATCTTGTCAAGGTAGTAGTTATAGATAGTTATTCCCACCCAGTCCGGCACCCATCTTGTCAAGGTTAGGGTTAGTAGTTATAAATAGTTATTCCCACCCAGTCCGGCGTCCATCTTGTCAAGGTTAGGGTTAATAGTTATAGATAGTTATTCCCACCCAGTCCGGCGTCCATCTTGTCAAGGTTAGGGTTAATAGTTATAGATAGTTATTCCCACCCAGTCCGGCGTCCATCTTGTCAAGGTAGTAGTTATAGATAGTTATTCCCACCCAGTCCGGCGTCCATCTTGTCAAGGTTAGGGTTAATAGTTATAGATAGTTATTCCCACCCAGTCCGGCACCCATCTTGTCAAGGTTAGGGTTAGTAGTTATAGATAGTTATTCCCACCCAGTCCGGCGTCCATCTTGTCAAGGTAGTAGTTATAGATAGTTATTCCCACCCAGTCCGGCACCCATCTTGTCAAGGTTAGGGTTAGTAGTTATAAATAGTTATTCCCACCCAGTCCGGCGTCCATCTTGTCAAGGTTAGGGTTAATAGTTATAGATAGTTATTCCCACCCAGTCCGGCGTCCATCTTGTCAAGGTTAGGGTTAATAGTTATAGATAGTTATTCCCACCCAGTCCGGCGTCCATCTTGTCAAGGTAGTAGTTATAGATAGTTATTCCCACCCAGTCCGGCGTCCATCTTGTCAAGGTTAGGGTTAATAGTTATAGATAGTTATTCCCACCCAGTCCGGCGTCAATCTTGTCAAGGTTAGGGTTAATAGTTATAGATAGTTATTCCCACCCAGTCCGGCGTCCATCTTGTCAAGGTAGTAGTTATAGATAGTTATTCCCACCCAGTCCGGCGTCCATCTTGTCAAGGTTAGTAGTTATAAATAGTTATTCCCACCCAGTCCGGCGTCCATCTTGTCAAGGTTAGGGTTAGTAGTTATAGATAGTTATTCCCACCCAGTCCGGCGTCCATCTTGTCAGGTTAGGGTTAGTAGTTATAAATAGTTATTCCCACCCAGTCCGAGCGTCCATCTTGTCAAGGTTAGGGTTAGTAGTTATAAATAGTTATTCCCACCCAGTCCGGCGTCCATCTTGTCAAGGTTAGGGTTAGTAGTTATAGATAGTTATTCCCACCCAGTCCGGCGTCCTTCTTGTCAAGGTTAGGGTTAGTAGTTATAAATAGTTATTCCCACCCTGTCCGGCGTCCATCTTGTCAAGGTTAGGGTTAGTAGTTATAGATAGTTATTCCCACCCTGTCCGGCGTCCATCTTGTCAAGGTTAGGGTTAGTAGTTATAAATAGTTATTCCCACCCAGTCCGCGTCCATCTTGTGAGGGCGGGCTCTCCTCCACCACAGAGGCCATCTGGATCTCAAAGTCCTTCGGAACATTCTGGATGTTTGGCTCTGTGAAGCTCACTCTGCCTGTACACAGACACACAGACAGACACGCAGACAGACAGACACGCAGACAGACAGACACGCAGACAGACACGCAGACAGACAGACACGCAGACAAGAATCCATCACAACATACACAAGCAGACTGATGTATAAATGATCAGTGTGTGTCTACATTACATTGTAGTCATCCATCAGTACATTCATCTCCAGATAGCTAGGTGGACCAGTCATAGTCAGTACATTCATCTCCAGATAGCTAGGTGGACCAGTCATAGTCAGTACATTCATCTCCAGATAGCTAGGTGGACCAGTCATAGTCAGTACATTCATCTCCAGATAGCTAGGTGGACCAGTCATAGTCAGTACATTCATCTACAGATAGCTAGGTGGACCAGTCATAGTCAGTACATTCATCTCCAGATAGCTAGGTGGACCAGTCATAGTCAGTACATTCATCTCCAGATAGCTAGGTGGACCAGTCATAGTCAGTACATTCATCTCCAGATAGCTAGGTGGACCAGTCATAGTCAGTACATTCATCTCCAGATAGCTAGGTGGACCAGTCATAGTCAGTACATTCATCTCCAGATAGCTAGGTGGACCAGTCATAGTCAGTACATTCATCTCCAGATAGATTACCTGTAGCAGTGTGTGTTACCTGTAGCAGGGTGTGTGTGTTACCTGTAGCAGGGGTGTGTGTTACCTGTAGCAGGGTGTGTTACCTGTAGCAGGGTGTGTTAACTGTAGCAGTGTGTGTTACCTGTAGCAGTGTGTGTTACCTGTAGCAGTGTGTGTTACCTGTAGCAGTGTGTGTGTTACCTGTAGCAGTGTGTGTGTTACCTGTAGCAGTGTGTGTGTTACCTGTAGCAGTGTGTGTGTTACCTGTAGCAGTGTGTGTGTTACCTGTAGCAGTGTGTGCTACCTGTAGCAGGGTGTGCTACCTGTAGCAGGGTGTGTTACCTGTAGCAGTGTGTGTTACCTGTAGCAGGGTGTGTTACCTGTAGCAGGGTGTGTTACCTGTAGCAGGGTGTGTTACCTGTAGCAGTGTGTGTTACCTGTAGCAGTGTGTGTTACCTGTAGCAGTGTGTGTGTGTTACCTGTAGCAGGGTGTGTGTGTTACCTGTAGCAGTGTGTGTTACCTGTAGCAGTGTGTGTTACCTGTAGCAGGGTGTGTGTGTTACCTGTAGCAGGGTGTGTGTGTTACCTGTAGCAGGGTGTGTGTGTTACCTGTAGCAGGGTGTGTGTGTTACCTGTAGCAGGGTGTGTGTGTTACCTGTAGCAGGGTGTGTGTGTTACCTGTAGCAGGGTGTGTGTGTTACCTGTAGCAGGGTGTGTGTGTTACCTGTAGCAGGGTGTGTGTGTTACCTGTAGCAGGGTGTGTGTGTTACCTGTAGCAGGGTGTGTGTGTTACCTGTAGCAGGGTGTGTGTGTTACCTGTAGCAGGGTGTGTGTGTTACCTGTAGCAGGGTGTGTGTGTTACCTGTAGCAGGGTGTGTGTGTTACCTGTAGCAGGGTGTGTGTGTTACCTGTAGCAGGGTGTGTTACCTGTAGCAGTGTGTGTTACCTGTAGCAGTGTGTGTTACCTGTAGCAGTGTGTGTTACCTGTAGCAGTGTGTGTGTTACCTGTAGCTGTGTGTGTTACCTGTAGCAGTGTGTGTTACCTGTAGCAGTGTGTGTTACCTGTAGCAGTGTGTTACCTGTAGCAGTGTGTGTTACCTGTAGCAGTGTGTGTTACCTGTAGCAGTGTGTGTTACCTGTAGCAGTGTGTGTTACCTGTAGCAGTGTGTGTTACCTGTAGCAGTGTGTGTGTTACCTGTAGCAGTGTGTGTTACCTGTAGCAGTGTGTGTTACCTGTAGCAGTGTGTGTTACCTGTAGCAGTGTGTGTGTTACCTGTAGCAGTGTGTGTTACCTGTAGCAGGGTGTGTTACCTGTAGCAGGGTGTGTTACCTGTAGCAGTGTGTGTTACCTGTAGCAGTGTGTGTTACCTGTAGCAGTGTGTGTTACCTGTAGCAGGGTGTGTGTGTTACCTGTAGCAGGGTGTGTGTGTTACCTGTAGCAGTGTGTGTTACCTGTAGCAGTGTGTGTTACCTGTAGCAGGGTGTGTGTGTTACCTGTAGCAGTGTGTGTTACCTGTAGCAGTGTGTGTTACCTGTAGCAGTGTGTGTTACCTGTAGCAGTGTGTGTGTTACCTGTAGCAGTGTGTGTTACCTGTAGCAGGGTGTGTTACCTGTAGCAGGGTGTGTTACCTGTAGCAGGGTGTGTTACCTGTAGCAGTGTGTGTTACCTGTAGCAGTGTGTGTTACCTGTAGCAGTGTGTGTTACCTGTAGCAGGGTGTGTTACCTGTAGCAGGGTGTGTTACCTGTAGCAGTGTGTGTTACCTGTAGCAGTGTGTGTTACCTGTAGCAGGGTGTGTTACCTGTAGCAGTGTGTGTTACCTGTAGCAGTGTGTGTTACCTGTAGCAGTGTGTGTTACCTGTAGCAGTGTGTGTTACCTGTAGCAGGGTGTGTTACCTGTAGCAGTGTGTGTTACCTGTAGCAGTGTGTGTTACCTGTAGCAGTGTGTGTTACCTGTAGCAGTGTGTGTTACCTGTAGCAGTGTGTGTTACCTGTAGCAGTGTGTGTTACCTGTAGCAGGGTGTGTTACCTGTAGCAGTGTGTGTTACCTGTAGCAGTGTGTGTTACCTGTAGCAGTGTGTGTTACCTGTAGCAGGGTGTGTTACCTGTAGCAGTGTGTGTTACCTGTAGCAGTGTGTGTTACCTGTAGCAGTGTGTGTTACCTGTAGCAGTGTGTGTCTGGGAGACAGGATGTATTCTATCCATAACCAGCAGGGGGTGATGTCGTTTCTCTCTCTGCAGGGGAAACACCACCGTTGTCAAGGCGTTGGTGATCCTCCTCCACTCCAGAATCACCCCGGCAACGGGTGGAGGGATCTCAGCTTCTCCAGGATGTCCTGATGATGTCATCTTTTATTCACATATGATGTCACAGAGCAGGACCAATAACTTCACTGTGTGTGTGTTACCTTGGTGGTACTGAACAGTTTCCCCAACCCGCGTCCTGTTCCTCTCCTGCTGTACCCCAGGGTCTTCTTACCCCTCCCCCCGCTCAAATCACAGCTGGGAGGCAAGCGCAGCTCACGGAACAACACCTGACACACACACACACACACACAGACACCCACACATAGACACACACACAGACACCCACCCACACCCCACACACACACACCCACAGACACAGACAGACACCCACACCCACACCCACACACCCACACACACACACAGACACAGACAGACACCCACACCCACACCCACACACCCACACACACACACAGACACAGACAGACACCCACACCCACACCCACACACCCACACCCACACACCACACACCCACACACACACACACAGACACAGACAGACACCCACACCCACACCCACACACCCACACACACACACAGACACAGACAGACACCCACACCCACACCCACACACACAGACACCCACAGACACAGACAGACACCCACACCCACACCCACACACACACACAGACACCCACAGACAGACAGACACACACACAGACAGACACCCACAGACACACACCCACACACACATAGACACACACACATAGACACACCCACAGACACACACCCACAGACAGACACCCACACACACATAGACACACACCCTCACATAGACACATGTCAACAACAGAGTAGGAGGAACAGACAGTCAGACAGACATGAAGATGCAGAACCTTAGAACAATACTTCTCTCCCCTTGAGATGTTGTGGTAACCTTGGCGATACCCTGAACACCTAGTCAAGACCTTGGCGATACCCTGAACACCTAGTGTAGACCGTGATGATACCCTGAACACCTAGTGTAGACCTTGATGATACCCTGAACACCTAGTGTAGACCTTGATGATACCCTGAACACCTAGTGTAGACCTTGATGATACCCTGAACACCTAGTGTAGACCTTGATGATACCCTGAACACCTAGTGTAGACCGTGGCGATACCCTGAACACCTAGTGTAGACCTTGATGATACCCTGAACACCTAGTGTAGACCTTGATGATACCCTGAACACCTAGTGTAGACCTTGATGATACCCTGAACACCTAGTGTAGACCTTGATGATACCCTGAACACCTAGTGTAGACCGTGGCGATACCCTGAACACCTAGTGTAGACCTTGGCGATACCCTGAACACCTAGTGTAGACCTTGGCGATACCCTGAACACCTAGTGTAGACCTTGATGATACCCTGAACACCTAGTGTAGACCGTGGCGATACCCTGAACACCTAGTGTAGACCTTGGCGATACCCTGAACACCTAGTGTAGACCGTGGCGATACCCTGAACACCTAGTGTAGACCTTGATGATACCCTGAACACCTAGTGTAGACCTTGGCGATACCCTGAACACCTAGTGTAGACCGTGGCGATACCCTGAACACCTAGTGTAGACCTTGGCGATACCCTGAACACCTAGTGTAGATCGTGGCGATACCCTGAACACCTAGTGTAGACCTTGATGATACCCTGAACACCTAGTGTAGACCTTGATGATAGTTACAACAAATAAACAACAAATATATGAAATGTCTGATGGTCCGGAGGCGATTTTGGGAAGCCTTAGAACCCCCACTCCCCCTCCCTACCTGTGCCACATCGTCGGTGCTCGTCAGAGAGAAGTTGTGTCCAGCAAGGCTGTAGGCCTGTGTCTCCAGAGCTGACAGCTTGGCCTGCATCACGTGTTTCTGCCGGTCACATTCCTCCCAGCTGAAGCCAATCCCATTCAGCTCTAGCAGCGCCAGGCACACCTGGGAACGCATCTCCACACTGCGGAACACATCTACATACACACAGGTGACAGACACCCCAGAGAGAGAGAGAGAGAGAGAGAGACAGAGACAGAGACAGAGAGAGAGAGAGAGAGAGAGAGAGAGACAGAGAGAGAGAGAGTGACAGAGAGAGAGAGAGAGACAGAGACAGAGAGAGAGAGACAGAGAGAGAGTGACAGAGAGAGAGAGAGAGAGACAGACAGAGAGAGAGAGAGAGTGACAGAGAGAGACAGAGACAGAGAGAGACAGAGAGAGAGACAGAGAGAGAGAGACAGAATGATCAAAAACTGAGACATAAGGTAGAAGTCCGGCTGTCAGATGTGTTCCTTACCTATCAGTCCATCTTTCTCCAGCAGGGTAGTGAGGTGACCCATGGTGCTGTGTATTAGCACGCTGTCTATGGCTGCTCGTAGGCGAGGGGAGTGTGTGTGTCCATCAAGCAGCGGTAGTTCTGAGGGACAGTAGCAGGTGACCATGTTGGTTAGAGTTCTCTCCTCACCACCCGGGTCCAACAGCCAAGACGCCA
Source organism: Oncorhynchus masou masou (assembly GCF_036934945.1). NCBI lineage: Eukaryota > Metazoa > Chordata > Actinopteri > Salmoniformes > Salmonidae > Oncorhynchus > Oncorhynchus masou. Next base: position 19,585 of record NW_027008543.1, read on the forward strand.
CCTAAACTCACACAGACAGATAGACAGACACACACAGATAGACACACACACACACAGATAGACAGGCACACACAGTTAGATAAAACTCCACCTACACAGCTTGTATATAAATGTCTGTGTGTGTGTATATCTGTGTGTCTATCTGTGTGTGTGTCTGTGTGTGTATATATCTGTGTGTGTATCTGCGTGTGTGTATCTGTGTGCGTGTATGTGTGTGTGTCTGTATATCTGTGTGTGTGTGTGTGTGTATATCTGTGTGTGTGTGTGTGTGTGTGTGTGTGTATCTGTGTCTGTGTGTGTCTGTGTGTATCTGTGTGTGTGTCTGTGTATATCAGTGTGTGTGTGTGTGTGTGTGTGTGTGTGTGTGTGTGTGTGTGTGTGTGTATCTGTGTGTATATCTGTGTGTGTGTGTGTGTCTGTGTATGTGTCTGTGTGTGTGTGTCTGTGTGTGTCTGTATGTGTTTGTGTGTGTGTGTCTGTGTATATATCTGTGTGTGTGTGTATCTGTGTGTGTGTATATCTGTGTGTGTCTGTGTGTATCTGTGTGTATATCTGTGTGTGTATCTGTGTGTGTGTGTGTGTATCTGTGTGTGTATCTGTGTGTGTCTGTGTGTGTGTGTATCTGTGTGTGTCTGTGTGTATATCTGTGTGTGTGTGTGTGTGTGTATCTGTGTGTGTATCTGTATCTGTGTGTGTCTGTGTGTGTCTGTGTGTGTATCTGTATCTGTGTGTGTCTGTGTATATCTGTGTGTGTATCTGTGTGTGTGTGTGTGTGTGTATCTGTGTGTGTGTGTATCTGTGTGTGTGTGTATCTGTGTGTGTGTGTATCTGTGTGTGTATCTGTATCTGTGTGTGTCTGTGTGTGTGTGTATCTGTGTGTGTCTGTGTGTGTATCTGTATCTGTGTGTGTCTGTGTATATCTGTGTGTGTATCTGTGTGTGTGTGTGTATCTGTATCTGTGTGTGTGTGTATCTGTGTGTGTGTGTATCTGTGTGTGTGTGTATCTGTGTGTATCTGTGTGTGTGTGTATCTGTGTGTATCTGTGTGTGTGTGTGTGTATCTGTGTGTGTGTGTATCTGTGTGTGTATCTGTATCTGTGTGTGTATCTGTATCTGTGTGTGTATCTGTATCTGTGTGTGTATCTGTGTGTGTGTCTGTGTGTGTGTGTGTATCTGTGTGTGTATCTGTGTGTGTGTGTCTGTGTGTGTATCTGTGTGTGTCTGTGTGTGTGTGTATCTGTGTGTGTGTGTACCTTCATGTCTTCACAGGGTCCTTCCAAGGAGATACCATAGCTCAGCACCAGTGTCTTGTATACCTGGATGATGTCATAAGTCATGACCACACCCCCTGCCCGTTGGCCAATGACTTACTCAGACAGGCTCTCATCTGCTCCACCCTCTCTTCAACTGGCAAATCAGCAGCCAGCGGGGGCGGGGCCAGACTGGAGCTCATCTCTGTGGAACAGTAATGTCAGAGTGAAAACCAGAGCATTCACGTGGTTTCAACTACCTCAGAACGCCAGCCCTGCTTCGCGTGGTTTCAACTAGCTCAGAACGCCAGTACAGCTTCGCGTGGTTTCAACTAGCTCAGAACGCCAGTACAGCTTCGCGTGGTTTCAACTACCTCAGAACGCCAGTACAGCTTCTCGCGTGGTTTCAACTAGCTCAGAACGCCAGTACAGCTTCGCGTGGTTTCAACTACCTCAGAACGCCAGTACAGCTTCGCGTGGTTTCAACTACATCAGAACGCCAGTACAGCTTCGCGTGGTTTCAACTACCTCAGAACGCCAGCCCTGCTTCGCGTGGTTTCAACTACCTCAGAACGCCAGTACAGCTTCGCGTGGTTTCAACTAGCTCAGAACGCCAGTACAGCTTTCGCGTGGTTTCAACTACCTCAGAACGCCAGTACAGCTTCGCGTGGTTTCAACTAGCTCAGAACGCCAGTACAGCTTCGCATGGTTTCAACTACCTCAGAACGCCAGTACAGCTTCGCGTGGTTTCAACTACCTCAGAACGCCAGTACAGCTTCGCGTGGTTTCAACTAGCTCAGAACGCCAGTACAGCTTCGCGTGGTTTCAACTACCTCAGAACGCCAGTACAGCTTCGCGTGGTTTCAACTAGCTCAGAACGCCAGTACAGCTTCGCATGGTTTCAACTACCTCAGAACGCCAGCCCTGCTTCGCGTGGTTTCAACTACCTCAGATGGATTCAACTACCTCAGAACGCCAGTATAACTATCCCAAAGAAACAATACAGTACAAAATAAATAAATAAATAGATTGTTGTATTTAACTGCTGGAATGTTCCTATATGTGAGTGAGTGAGTGAGTGAGTGAGTGAGTGAGAGAGAGAGAGAGAGGAGAGAGAAGAGGACCGTTCCTGTGTTGGTGAGTGGTTGTACTTCTGTCCTGCAGTAGTAGTAGTAGTAGTATGCGTGTGTGTACCGGTACTCTGCTGCTGCAGTAGTAGTAGTAGTAGTAGTAGTAGTAGTAGTAGTAGTAGTAGTAGTAGTAGTAGTAGTAGTAGTAGTAGTAGTAGTAGTAGTAGTAGCAGCAGCAGTAGTAGTAGTAGTAGTAGCAGCGGTAGCGGTGGTAGTGGCAGCAGTGGCAGTAGTAGTAGTAGTAGTAGCAGCGGTAGCGGTGCGTGGTAGCAGCGGTGGTAGTAGCAGCGGTGGCGGTGGTGGTAGCGGCGGTGGCAGTGGCGGTGGTAGCAGTAGCAGCAGCAGCGGCAGCGGTGGTGGCAGTAGCAGCAGCGGTAGCAGTGGCAGCAGCGGCAGCGGCAGTGGTAGTGGTGGTAGTGGTGGTGGTGGCAGTGGCGGTGGCGGTGGTAGTGGCAGCGGTGGCGGTGGTGAGTAGCAGCGGTAGCGGTGGCGGTGGTAGCGGTGGTAGCGGCAGCAGCGGTGGCGGTGGTGGTGGTAGCGGTGGCGGCAGCGGTGGCGGTGGCGGTAGCGGCGGTGGCGGTGGCAGCGGTGGTGGCGGTGGCGGCGGCGGTAGCGGTGGCAGCGGTGGCAGTGGTAGCGGCGGTGGTAGTGGCAGCGGCGGCGGCGGCCGCGGTGGCAGCGGTGGCGGTGGCGGCGGCGGTGGCGGTGGCAGCGGTGGCGGTGGCGGCGGCGGTGGCGGTGGCAGCGGTGGCAGCAGCGGTGGCAGCGGCGGTGGCGGTGGCGGCAGCGGCGGCAGCGGCGGTAGCGGTGGTAGCGGTGGCAGCGGCGGTAGCGGCGGTGGCGGTGGTGGCGGTGGCGGTGGCAGCGGTGGCGGTGGCAGCGGCGCAGCGGTAGTGGTGTAGCGGTGGCAGCGGCGGTGGTAGTAGCAGCGGCGGCAGCGGCGGCAGCAGCGGCGGCGGCGGTGGCGGCGGCGGTGGCGGCGGCGGTGGTGGTAGCGGCGGTGGCGGCGGTGGCGGTGGTGGTGGCGGCGGTGGTAGCGGCGGTGGTGGTGGCAGCAGTAGCAGTGGTAGTAGTGGCGGCAGCAGCGGCAGTAGCAGTGGCGGCGGCGGCAGCGGTAGTAGTGGTGGTAGCAGCAGCGGCAGCGGTGGTAGTAGCGGTGGTAGTGGCGGCGGTGGCGGTAGCGGTGGCAGCGGTGGCGGTGGTAGCAGCGGTGGCGGTGGTGGTGGTGGCAGCGGCGGTGGTAGCGGTGGTAGTAGCAGCGGCAGCGGTGGCGGTGGTGGTGGCGGTAGTGGTAGCGGCGGCAGCGGCGGCGGTGGCTGTGGTGGTGGCAGCGGCAGCGGCAGTGGCGGTAGCAGTGGTGGCGGCGGCGGCGGCGGTGGTAGTGGCGGCGGCGGTGGTGGTGGCAGCGGCGGTGGCGGTGGTGGTAGCGGCGGTAATGGTGGCGGTAGCGGTGGTAGCGGCGGTGGCGGTGGCAGCAGCGGCGGCGGCGGTGGCGGTGGTAGTAGCGGTGGTAGTAGCAGCGGCGGCGGCAGCGGCGGCGGTAGCGGCGGTAGCAGCGGCGGTGGCGGTGGTGGTGGCGGCGGTGGCGGTGGCGGTAGCGGTGGTAGCGGCGGTGGCGGCGGCGGTGGTGGCGGCAGCGGTGGCGGTGGTGGTAGCGGTGGTGGCGGCGGTGGCAGCGGCGGTGGTAGTAGCAGGCGGTAGCGGTGGTGGCGGCAGCGGTGGCGGCGGCGGTGGTGGTGGCGGCGGTGGCGGTGGTGGTGGCGGTAGCAGCAGCGGCGGTGGCGGCGGCGGTGGTGGTAGTGGCAGCAGCGGTGGTGGTGGCAGCGGCAGCGGTGGCAGCAGCGGTGGCGGTGGCGGCGGTGGTGGTGGCGGCGGCGGTAGTGGTGGTGGCGGCGGTGGTGGCGGCAGCGGTAGCGGTGGTGGTAGCAGCAGTGGTAGCGGCGGCGGCGGTGGTGGTGGCGGCGGCGGCGGTGGCAGCGGCGGTGGCGGTGGTAGTGGCGGTGGTGGCGGTGGGGTGGTAGCAGCGGCGGCGGCGGTGGTGGTAGCGGTGGTAGTGGCAGCGGCGGCGGCGGCGGTGGTGGTGGCGGTGGCGGTGGCGGTGGCGGTGGTGGCGGCAGCGGTGGCGGTGGCGGTGGTGGTGGTGGCGGCCCGGTGGTGGCGGTGGTGGTAGCGGCGGCGGTGGCGGTGGTGGTGGCGGCGGCGGTGGCGGTGGCGGTGGTGGCAGCGGCGGCGGTGGTGGTAGCGGTGGCGGTGGTAGTGGCGGCGGTGGCAGCAGCGGTGGCGGTGGTAGTGGTGGCGGCGGTGGCGGTGGCAGTGGCAGCAGCGGCAGCGGCGGTGGCGGTGGTAGTGGCGGTGGTAGTGGCGGCGGCGGCGGTGGTGGTGGCAGCGGCGGTAGCGGTGGTGGCGGCGGCGGTGGCAGCAGCGGTAGCGGTGGCGGTAGTAGCAGTAGCGGTCGCAGCGGTGGCAGCGGCGGTGGCAGCGGCGGTAGCGGTGGCAGCAGCGGCAGCGGCGGTGGTGGTAGTAGCAGCAGTGGCAGCGGTGGTGGTAGCAGCGGCGGTGGCAGCGGCGGTGAAACTGTGGTGGCGGCGGCGGCGGTGGCGGTGGCGGCGGTGGTGGCGGCAGCGGCGGCGGTGGTGGCGGCGGCGGTGGCGGCGGTGGCAGCGGTGGCAGCAGCGGCGGCGGTGGCGGCGGCGGTGGCAGCGGCGGTAGTAGTAGCGGTGGCAGCAGCGGTAGCGGCGGTGGCGGCGGCGGCGGCAGCAGCAGCGGCGGCAGCGGTGGCAGCGGCAGTAGCAGCGGCGGTGGTAGTAGTAGCGGCAGCAGTAGCAGTAGCAGCGGTAGCAGCAGCGGTAGCGGTGGCAGCAGCAGTAGCAGCAACGGTGGCGGTGGCGGCAGCAGCGGCGGCGGCGGCGGCGGTGGTGGTAGTGGTGGCGGCGGTGGTGGTAGCGGTAGCGGTGGTGGTGGCGGTGGTAGCGGCGGTGGCGGTGGCAGCGGTGGCGGCGGCGGCGGTGGCGGTGGTAGCGGCGGTGGTGGTGGTGGTGGTGGCGGCGGCGGCGGTGGTGGTGGCGGTGGTGGTGGCGGTGGTGGCGGCGGTGGCGGTGGCGGCGGTGGTGGTGGCGGTGGCGGTGGTGGTGGCGGTGGTAGCGGCGGTGGCGGTGGCAGCGGTGGCGGCGGCGGCGGTGGCGGTGGTGGTGGCGGTGGCGGCGGTGGCGGTGGTAGCGGCGGTGGCGGTGGCGGCAGCGGTGGTATTGGTGGTGGCGGTGGCGGTGGTGGTGGTGGCGGTGGTAGTGGCGGCGGCGGCGGCGGCGGCGGTGGTGGTGGCGGTGGCGGTGGTGGTGGTGGTGGCGGTGGCAGCGGCGGTGGCGGTGGTGGTGGTGCCAGTGGTAGTGGTAGTGGTGCCAGTGGTAGTGGTACCAGTGGTGGTGGTGGTGGTGGTAGCGGTAGCGGTGGTAGTAGTGGTGGTGGCGGTGGCGGTGGTAGTAGTGGTAGCAGTGGTACCAGTAGTACCAGTGGTAGTGGTACCAGTGGCAGTGGTAGTAGTAGTAGTAGTAGCAGTAGTGGTAGCAGTAGCAGTAGTAGCAGTAGCAGTGGTAGCAGTGGTAGTGGTATGCGTGCGGTGCTCTGCTGCAGTGGTAGTAGTAGTAGCAGTAGCAGTAGTAGTAGTGGTTATGGTATAGCAGCAGTAGCAGCAGCAGTAGCAGTTATAGTATGGTAGCAGTAGTAGTGGTAGTAGCAGCAGTGGCAGCAGTAGCGGTGGTAGTAGTAGCAGCAGCGGCGGTGGTAGTGGTAGCGGTGGCAGTGGTGGTGGTAGTGGTAGTAGTAGCAGCAGCAGTAGCAGCAGTAGTAGCAGCAGTACCAGCAGTGCAGTAGCAGTACCGGTAGCAGCAACCAGCAGCAGCAGTGAGTAGTGTAGCGGCAGCAGTAGTAGTAGTAGTAGCAGCAGACAGCAGCAGTAGTAGTTAGTAGCAGTACACTTACCAGTAGAGCAGTACCAGCAGTAGCAGTAGCAGCAGTAGTAGCAGCAGCAGTAGTAGTAGTAGCAGTAGTAGTAGTAGCAGTAGCAGTAGCAGCAGTAGTAGTAGTATGCGTACCGGCACTCTGCTGCAGTAGAAACATCAGTAGCAGTAGCAGTAGAAGTAGTAGTAGTTATAGTATAGCAGTAGTAGTAGTAGTAGTAGTACTCAGTAGTAGTTATGGTATAGTAGTAGTAGTAGTAGTAGTAGCGGTAGCAGTAGTAGTAGCAGTACCGGTAGTAGAAACAGCAGTAGCAGTAGTAGTAGCAGTAGTTATAGTATAGTAGTAGTAGTAGTAGTAGAAAGTTATAGTATAGTAGTAGTAGTATGCAATAACCGGTACTCTGCTGCTGTAGTAGTGATATGTAGTAACAGTCTGTTCCTCCCAGCAGACAGCCAGTCCTGTTAACACCACACTTCCTGAGGAACACCGGGGAAGACCTACACACATCATAGAAACATCAATAACTAGGACTCAGTCATAGAAACATCAATAACTAGGACTCAGTCATAGAAACATCAATAACTAGGACTCAGTCATAGAAACATCAATAACTAGGACTCAGTCATAGAAACATCAATAACTAGGACTCAGTCATAGAAACATCAATAACTAGGACTCGGTCATAGAAACATCAATAACTAGGACTCAGTCATAGAAACATCAATAACTAGGACTCAGTCATAGAAACATCAATAACTAGGACTCAGTCATAGAAACATCAATAACTAGGACTCAGTCATAGAAACATCAATAACTAGGACTCAGTCATAGAAACATCAATAACTAGGACTCAGTCATAGAAACATCAATAACACTCAATAAGCTTATGTAGTCGGTTGTGTGTGTGTCAGGCCTGGAATTACATGCACACCAACATCCTGTTATAGGTTTACATGCACACCAACATCCTGTTGTAGGTTTACATGCACACCAACATCCTGTTATAGGTTTACATGCACACCAACATCCTGTTACAGGTTTACATGCACACCAACATCCTGTTATAGGTTTACATCACTGGAGAAACCTGAAAATAGCTGTGCAGCGATGCTCCCCATCCACCCTGACAGAGCTGGAGAGGATCTGCAGAGAAGAATGGGAGAAACTCCCCAAATACAGGTGTGCCAAGCTTGTAGCGTCATTCCCAAGAAGACTCGAGGCTGTAATCGCTGCCAAAGGTGCTTCAACAAAGTGAGTAAAGCTGAGTAAAGGGTCTGAATACTTTTGTAAATGTGATGTGTTTAAAAAAAAAAAAATTTTGCAAACATTTCTAAAAAAAACAAACAGTTTTTGCTTTTTCATTATGGGGTATTATGTGTAGATTTATGAGGGGGAAAACGGTTTAATCAATTTTAGAATAATGTTGCAACCTACCAAAATGTGGTAGAAGTAAAGGGGTCTGAATACTTTAAGAAGGCCCTGTATATGCCGCAACATGTATGAGGTTATAGACCCACAGTCAGTGTCCCTGTTTTAGTTACTATTCCATTAGTCAGTGTCCCTGTTTTAGTTACTATTCCATTACAGTCAGTGTCCCTGTTTTAGTTACTATTCCATTAGTCAGTGTCCCTATTTTAGTTACTATTCCATTAGTCAGTGTCCCTATTTTAGTTACTATTCCATTAGTCAGTGTCCCTGTTTTAGTTACTATTCCATTAGTCAGTGTCCCTATTTTAGTTACTATTCCATTAGTCAGTGTCCCTATTTTAGTTACTATTCCATTAGTCAGTGTCCCTATTTTAGTTACTATTCCATTAGTCAGTGTCCCTATTTTAGTTACTATTCCACTTAACCCATATGAACTTCCATGAGGATATATTCTGTTTATTCATACTTGTCAGCTGGATATCAAAGGTGCATGTAAACAGCTTATCCCAAAAAAGACCTTAAGCTGGATATGAGCTTCTATCCGGAACACTGTGTGCATGTAAACGTGGTCACTGACAGGAGTTAAGAAATAAATAGTACAAGAATGGAAAGCTGGGAGTCTCCTATTTTCAATAGAATGAATGCTGAGATTCTCCTCTTTCAATAGAATGGAAAGCTGGGATCCTCCTCTTTCAATAGAATGGAAAGCTGGGATCCTCCTCTTTCAATAGAATGGAAAGCTGGGATCCTCCTCTTTCAATAGAGGCCATTAAAGCTGTGTTTTTTCCACGGGTGCATTTAGAATTGTTGGCAATGACTGGGCTTATCAGAACACGTTTCTCTCCACGCATCAACCAGCTGTAGGAAGAATTCATCACCAGCTGTAGGAAGAGTTCATCACCAGCTGTAGGAAGAGTCAATCAACCAGCTGTTCATCACCAGCTGTAGGAAGAGTTCATCACCAGCTGTTCATCACCAGCTGTAGGAATAGTTCATCACCAGCTGTTCATCACCAGCTGTAGGAAGAGTTCATCACCAGCTGTAGGAAGAGTTCATCACCAGCTGTAGGATGAGTTCATCACCAGCTGTAGGAAAGTCAATCAACCAGCTGTTCATCACCAGCTGTAGGAAGAGTTCATCACCAGCTGTTCATCACCAGCTGTAGGAATAGTTCATCACCAGCTGTTCATCACCAGCTGTAGGAAGTTCATCACCAGCTGTTCATCACCAGCTGTAGGAATAGTTCATCACCAGCTGTTCATCACCAGCTGTAGGAAGAGTTCATCACCAGCTGTAGGAAGAGTTCATCACCAGCTGTAGGAAGAGTTCATCAACCAGCTGTAGGAAGAGTTCATCACCAGCTGTAGGAAGAGTTCATCACCAGCTGTAGGAAGAGTTCATCACCAGCTGTTCATCACCAGATGTAGGAAGAGTCATCACCAGCTGTAGGAAGAGTTCATCACCAGCTGTAGGAAGAGTTCATCAACCAGCTGTAGGAAGAGTTCATCACCAGCTGTAGGAAGAGTTCATCACCAGCTGTAGGAAGAGTTCATCAACCAGCTGTAGGAAGAGTTCATCAACCAGCTGTAGGAAGAGTTCATCAACCAGCTGTAGGAAGAGTTCATCAACCAGCTGTTCATCAACCAGCTGTAGGAAGAGTTCATCAACCAGCTGTAGGAAGGGTTCATCAACCAGCTGTAGGAAGAGTTCATCACCAGCTGTTCATCAACCAGCTGTAGGAAGAGTTCATCAACCAGCTGTAGGAAGAGTTCATCACCAGCTGTTCATCAACCAGCTGTAGGAAGAGTTCATCAACCAGCTGTAGGAAGGGTTCATCAACCAGCTGTAGGAAGAGTTCATCTCCAGCAGTTCATCACCAGCTGTAGGAAGAGTTCATCACCAGCTGTTGGAGTTGCCTGCTCTCACTGATATCCCACCAAACTAGGCTATTTGTGTGTAATAAATAAACAACCATAAACAAACAACAAAATGCTCATCCAGAAGCGGCACTCCTAGTGGCCGGGGACTTTAATGCAGGGAAACTTAAATCCGAAACATGTACAACCACAGAAGAAGAAAAAAACTCTAGAGACACATTCAAAGCTCTCCCCCGCCCTTCATTTGGCAAATCAGACCATAATTCTATCCTCTTGATTCCTGCTTACAAGCAAAAACTAAAGCAGAAAGGACCAGTGACTCGCTCAATACGGAAGTGGTCAGATGACGCGGATGCTAAGCTACAGGACTGTTTTGCTAGCGCAGACTGGAATATGTTCCAGGATTCATCCAATGGCATTGAGGAGTATACCACCTCAGTCACCGGCTTCATCAATAAGTGTATCGACGACGTCGTCCCCACAGTGACCATACGTACATTTCCCAACCAGAAGCCATGGATTACAGGCAACATCCGCACCAGGCTTAAGGCTAGAGCTGCCGCTTTCAAGGAGCGGGACAGTAATCCGGAATCTTATAAGAAATCCTGCTATGCCCTCAGACAGGAAAAGCAGGACTAAGACTGAATCCTACTACACCGTCTCTGACGCTCGCTTGAAAACAATTACAGACTTCAAAGGGAAACCCAGCCGCGAGCTGCCCAGTGACACGAGCCTACCAGTCGAGATAAATACCTATGCATCGTCACTTTACAAATGACCTCGACTAAGCTGTACCCCGCTCATCGTACCCCCCTGTATTTAGCCTTGTTACTGTTATGTACATTTCTTGTGTTAACTTTTGATCAAATAATTACACTTTTTTATTTATTTTTTACTTTAGTTTATTTAGTAAATCTTTTCTTAACTCTATTTCTTGAACTGCGTTGTTGGTTAAGGGCCTGTAAGTATTTCACTGTATTCTGTTGTATTCGGCGCATGTGACAAATACAGTTTGATTTGACAAAGGAACAACTTCAGAAAGGAATCTGGTTTGCTAGAAATAATAGTCTCTATAATCACTGGGGCACATAGGACGCAAGGCATGCAGCCACTCAATAGGGCCTCCGCAAGGGTCCTGTGTGGCTCAGTCGGTAGAGCATGGCGCTTGCAACGCCAAGCGTCGTGGGTTCGATTCCCGCTGGGGCCACCCATATGTAAAAGTAGTGGCCCCAGCCGACTTGTAAGTCGCTTTGGACAAAAGCGTCTGCTAAATGGGATATATTATTATTATATATTAAGGAAATTGTAGCCCTGGTGTGAGTGTGTCTGTGCGTGCGTAGTTACCTCTCATCTGCCTCCCTCCAATCCCTCCGTCTCCTCCGTGTTCTTTCGTTTGACAGACAGGAACGAGGGAATACCTCTCCTTCCTCCTCCACTCCTCTATAAAGGTGTAGAACAGTGTTCTGTCGCTCGCCACGTCTATGATGGCCAGCCCACCGCTAGGGCTGCTGGGAGAGAGAGATGCATCCTGGGAGAGCTGGAGGGTGAAGCCCTCGTCAGTCAGAGATGAGGGGGAGGAGAGGACAGGAGGAGAGTCTAGCAACGTTTTGGGTTGAGGGGGAGGTTTGGTGTCTGTTTTGGGGAGAGGTTTGGTATCTGTTTTGGGGGAAGGTTTAGGGTCTGTTTTGGGGTGAGGGGGAGGTTTAGGGTCTGTTTTGGGGTGACGGGGAGGTTTAGGGTCTGTTTTGGGGAGAGGGGGAGGTTTGAGGTCTGTTTTGGGGGCTGAGTGAGAGTGTGTGTCTGTTTTGGGGAGAGGGGAGGTTTGAGGTCTGTTTTGGGGGCTGAGTGAGAGTGTGTGTCTGTTTTGGGGAGAGGGGGAGGTTTGAGGTCTGTTTTGGGGGCTGAGTGAGAGTGTGTGTCTGTTTTGGGATCTGGTCTCAGGAACTGGGGACCAACAGAGACTGCTGGTTGATCAGGGAGGCGGGAGGAATGAGCTGATTGGTGGATAGGTCGAGGGGTGGGGGTTGATTGGTTGAGATGATGGGTAATAAGAGTTGGTTGGTTGAGAGGTCTGGTGGTGAGAGGTGAATGGTGGATAGTCCTGGTGGTGTAAGGTGGTTGGTTGATAGTCCTAATAATGTGAGGTGATTGGACAGAGGAGATGGTCAGTTTGACAGTTTCTTGAGTTGGGGGGATGAGGTCCCCATGAGCCCCACCTGATCTCCCCTCTTCTATCTCCCCAGTTGTCCCCCTGTCTCCCCCATCTCACGTTGTTCTCCCCTCGTCTCTCCCCCTCTTTCTCCCTCAGGGGTTGCCTCGTCTCCCCCATCTCACACTGGTCTCTCCTGTCTCTCTGTCCTCCTCAGCACGTACCAGTGCTGTTAGACCAGTCAAACTGTGCTCTGTCTCTCTGTCCTCCTCAGCACATCCCAGTGCTGTTAGATCAGTCAGACCAGTCAAACTGTCCTCTGTCTCTCTGTCCTCCTCAGCACGTCCCAGTGCTGTTAGATCAGTCAGACCAGTCAAACTGTCCTCTGTCTCTCTGTCCTCCTCAGCACGTCCCAGTGCTGTTAGATCAGTCAGACCAGTCAAACTGTCGTCTGTCTCTCTGTCCTCCTCAGCACGTCCCAGTGCTGTTAGACCAGTCAAACTGTCCTCTGTCTCTCTGTCCTCCTCAGCACGTCCCAGTGCTGTTAGATAAGTCAGACCAGTCAAACTGTCCTCTGAGTCTTGGTTGTCAACAGCAGTGTGTGAGAGTGTGTGAGCAGGTGGTAGCAGAGGGTGTTGGGAGGGCTGGTCAGACATACTAGGCCAACGATCAAAGATGTCCTGGAGTCCAGGGCTGCAGAGGAGGGAGGGTTCAGACTCTCTCCTCTTCTCTCTCTCCTCCTCCTCTCGCTCTCTCTTTCTGTTTTCCTCTCTCCTCTCCTCTCTCTCCTCCTCCTCTCGCTCTCTCTTTCTCTCTCTCCTGTTTTCCTCTCTCCTCTCTTTCTCTCTCTCTCCTCCTCCCCTCGCTCTCTCTTTCTGTTTTCCTCTCTCCTCTTCTCTCTCTCCTCCTCTCGCTCTCTCTTTCTGTTTTCCTCTCTCCTCTTCTCTCTCTCCTCCTCTCGCTCTCTCTTTCTGTTTTCCTCTCTCCTCTTCTCTCTCTCCTCCTCTCGCTCTCTCCCTCCATCTCTCCATGATGCAGGTCTTTTAAACAGCCTGCTCTCACACACTGCCACACTTCTCATATCTCTCTCCTTCTCAACCCCTCCATCTCCTCCTTTTTCTCCCCTTTCCTCTCCCACTACATTTCTCATCCCCTCTCTCCTCTTCTCTCCCCGTCTCTCTGACCAGGAAGGTTCCACTTCTTCTCCACCAGTGTTCTGTGTCAGTCTGTCTGTCTGGTTATGGTTGTCTTTGGGTTCATATAACAGACCACTGTGGTTGTGTTGCGGTTGCTCCGTCAAACACTGGTCATGTGTGTTTTTTCCCCGACCGTGATCGTCTGTCTGACCATTGCTGTGGTTGGGTTGAGGTCCTTGTTTCTCTGTTTCCCCATGGTCAGGTTGGGGTCTGTCGGTCTGACCGCAGTCTTGTTCATGTTGCAATCCCGCCGTGTGTCTCAGCAGGCTCCGCCTCTCCAGGAAGTGCTCTCCAACCAGAAGAGAGTCGCCCCACTCTGATAGGTTGAAGGACGACTCGCCCCATTGGACGGCCTCCTGTTCCTCTGCCTCCTGATTGGCTATGAGCCCGCTGCGTTGCCGCTGCTGGTTGGACAGGAGACTGGTCTCCATGACAACAGGCCCCCCCTTCTCTTCCTCTGATTGGTGAGAGTCGTGGCTGAGCCCAGCCAATAAAGAGCTGTCGTACAGGCTGTCGAATAGGAAGCTGCTACTGCCGTTTAGACTGTTCTCATTGGTCACTGAGGAGCGGTGTGCGCTAGGGGGTGGGAAGGGTTCATCATCGTCATCATTATTGCCTGCCAAGATCTGTGGGAGGAAGAGTACACCACCATCATCCTTACCATCATCATCACCACCACCATCATCCCAACCACCATCACTACCATCATCACCACCACCATCATCTCCATCATCACCACCACCATCATCCCCATCATCACCACCACCATCATCACCACCATCATCATCATCATAAACACCTCCATCATCATAAACACCATCTCCATCATAAACACCATCTCCATCATAAACACCATCATCATCATAAACACCATCTCCATCATCACCACCACCATCATCTCCAAATCATCTCCATCTCATCATCATAAACACCATCTCCATCATAAACACCATCTCCATCATAAACACCATCTCCATCATAAACACCATCTCCTTCATAAACACCATCATCATCATAAACACCATCATCATCATAAACACCATCATCATCATAAATACCATCTCCTTCATAAACACCATCATAAACACCATCTCCATCATAAACACCATCATCATCATAAACACCATCTCCATCATAAACACCATCTCCATCATAAACACCATCTCCATCATAAACACCATCATCATCATAAACACCATCTCCATCATAAACACCATCATCATCATAAATACCATCATCATCATAAACACCATCTCCATCATAAACACCATCTCCATCATAAATACCCTCTCCTTCATAAACACCATCATCATCTCCATCATCAACACCATCTCCATAATAAATACCATCATCATCATCATAAATACCATCATCATCATAAACACCATCTCCATCATCAACACCATCTCCATAATAAATACCATCATCATCATCATCATCATCACCACATCATCATCATCACCATCACCATAATCACCACCATCACCCATCACCACCACCACCACCATCATCACTATCATCACCACCATCACCATCATCACCACCACCATAATCACCACCACCATCATCATTACAATCATTACCACCACCATCATCATCACCACCACCATCACCCCCACCATCATTATTATCATCATCATTATCACCACCACCATCATCATCACCCCCACCATCATTATTATCATCATCATTATCACCACCACCATCATCATCATAATCAATGTGGTGGCTGTGGTTGAGTGTGTGTGTGTGTGTGTGTACCTGGTTGTCGAGGATCTGTTCCATCTGGCTGTCAGTCAGAGAGAAGTTGTATCTGGGCGCAGCGTCGTCATGGAAATCATAGGTATGGGGGTTGCCATGGATACTGTTGACTGTTGAGGGGTTCGGTGGGTTAACGTCGGTGAATTTCCCCTCTCCACCCTTCTCCCTCCCTCTCTCCTCCTCTCCACCCTTCTCCCTCCCTCTCTCCTCCTCTCCACCCTTCTCCCTCCCTCTCTCCTCCTCTCCACCCTTCTCCCTGTTCCCTCTCTCCAGCTCTCCACCCTTCTCCCTGTTCCCTCTCTCCGCCTCTCCACCCTTCTCCCTGTTCCCTCCTCCTCCTCTCCACCCTTCTCCTCCTTCCCTCTCTCCTCCTCTCCACCTTTCCCTCTCTCCTCCTCTCCACCCTTCTCCCTCCTTCCTCTCTCCTCCTCTCCACCATTTCTCCCTCCTTCCTCTCTCCTCCTCTCCATCTTTCTCCCTCCTTCCTCTCTCCTCTCCACCTTTCTCCCTCCTTCCTCTCTCCTCCTCTCCACCCTTCTCCCTCCTTCCTCTCTCATGCTGTGAGTTAGCACACTCTCTCTCTCTCTCCTCTCTCTGGTCTTGTCGTAGAATCATTCTCTCAGTTTGAGTGTCCAACTCCAAACTATCCCCAAACCTTCCCTCCTCCTCGTAGAGTTCAAGAGACCCACACCTATCCTGCTCTTCCACCCTCTGGCGTTTGACTACAAAAGAGAGAGAAAGAGCTGGGGCTTGGGCAGAGGAGAGGAAGAGGGGAGGAGGGACAGGGGAGAGGAGGCAGGGAGGGGGGACAGGGGAGAGGAGGCAGGGAGGAGGGGGGACAGGGACCTCTGGTGGTGCCTTGCTCTGGAGGAGAGGTGCAGACTTTGGGGTAGAAACCGAGATCGGGGCAGGGACTGGTAGTGTTTTAGGAGGAAGTTTAAACGATGTGCCTCTCCTCCTCTCCTCACTCTCTCTTTTCTCTACGCTCTTCTCCTCCCTTTCTCCCATCTTTCTCCTCCTCTCTCCTCCTCCTCCTCCTCCTCTCTCTCTCCCTATTTTCATCCTCCCTCTTTTCATCCCTCCTCTCCTCCTCCTCTCTCCTCTCCTCCTCCTCCCTCCTCTCTGAGTGTATAGAGCGCAGTACTTTCCTCAGAGCTGTGGACGGCTGTCCTCTACATGCCTGTGCAGAAGATCTCCCTGCCACGCCCAGTCCGTCCCTCTTTACTGTCCCCCCAGAAACACTGGTCAGAGGTTCCTCCACTCGGGAGGTGGGGGCTCTGAAACGGGGAGGGGGAGAGTGGAAGGGGTGGTTGGAGGGATTGAGAGGGGGGTGAGGGCTACTGACTAGTTCAGCTAAGTCCTGGGTGTTTATACCTCTCCTGTCACAGACAGGAAGGTTAGGGTCTCCCTCGCTTCCTCCTCTTCCCTCTCTCCCACCTCCCTCCCTCCTCTCTCCTTTCTCTCTCCTGTCCACCTCTACTCCTCTCTCTTCCCTCTCTCCCACCTCCACTCCCCTCTGTTCTTCTCTCTCTCCTCTCTGCTCCTCCCTTTCCTGCTCCTCTCCCTCGTTCTTCTCTCTCCCTCTCTGCTCCTCCCCTTTCCTCTCTCCCTCGTTCTTCTCTCTCCCTCTCTGCTCCTCCCCTTTCCTCTCTCCCTCATTCTTCTCTCTCCCTCTCTGCTCCTCCCCTTTCCTCTCTCCCTCGTTCTTCTCTCTCCCTCTCTGCTCCTCCCCTTTCCTCTCTCCCTCCCCTTTCCTCTCTCTCTCTCCCTCTCTGCTCCTCCCCTTTCCTCTCTCCCACGTTCTTCTCTCTCCCCCCTCTACCTCTTTCTGTTCAACCACGTTTCTCCCTCCGTCTTCCATCTCTTTCTTCTCATTTAACCTCCTCTCTTTATCTCTCCAGGATTTGGACCGGTCCCGCTGTGTCTCAGGTGAGTCGTTGTCATGGTCGTTGGTAGGGCGTGTTTCCGTGGGCAGTGTCCCTGGGTCCCAGGTCACCCCCAATAGGGCGAGGTCTTGCTGGAGGAGGAGCCTGGCCTCAGACACGATTTCAATGGCTGCCTCGTATTCTGTAAGAGCATGCCCCCCACTGACCCAGACACACCGTAAGCTCTGCCTCTCGGCTGCCTCCCCCTCGGTCTCATCCATCGCACGACGAGAACTGGAGGAAGGAAGAGATCATCATCACCACCATCACCATCATCACCACCATCACCATCACCATCATCATCACCACCACCATCATCATCACCATCACCACCATCACCATCACCAGCCCTTTACAACACACTCTCCTCCTCCTCCTAACCTCTTAAAGGGGACAGCCTTGCGTAGGGCCTTCTCCACCTCAGTGACCTTTGCCCTGGCCAGCTGGGCCACCGTAGCGAGGCCCTGGTCGTAGAGTGTTCGTGCCCTTGTTGCGCTCAGCAGTGAGACCCTGACCAGGTCGACCAGTTCCCTCTGGACCCCAAAGCTCAGCCTGGTCTGGTACTGGGACAGGAGTAACTCCAAGCTGTGCCATCCCAGCCGCCGGCAGAACACCGTTACCATGCCTACGGGACAGGAAACCACACCGTTACTATGGTTACAGCATGGTCTGGGACATGCGGGGACAGAAGAAACTAACAGAACACTGTTACCTAGGGGAGGAAAAAGACTACTGTGTTACCTGGGCAGGGCTGTGTGTGTTTACCTGCATACGTGGAGGCAGACTGCTGTAGAGACTGTAGCTGTCCGCGGCTACAGTTGTACTTGGTTGCCACGGTACCCAGAGGAACCTCATTGACAAGGTCCTGAAGGACCAGAGTAGTGAAGAACCTGAAGATAAGAATTTGTTCTTATTTAAAACATATATATTTTAAAAAACGTACCAGACCCATATGGAAATTCAACTTTAAAAAACAATGAACATTTATCTTAAAATGTTGATAAACTATTATTTCTTCACATTATAAGCACAGCAATGCACACAAGGCAGTAGGGCTATAACAAGGCAGTAGGGTTATAACAAGGCAGTAGGGCTATAACAAGGCAGTAGGGTTATAACAAGGCAGTAGGCTATAACAAGGCAGTAGGGCTATAACAAGGCAGTAGGGCTATAACAAGGCAGTAGGGCTATAACAGGGCAGTAGGGCTATAACAAGGCAGTAGGGCTATAACAAGGCAGTAGGGCTATAACAAGGCAGTAGGGCTATAACAAGGCAGTAGGGCTATAACAAGGCAGTAAGGCTATAACAAGGCAGTAGGGCTATAACAAGGCAGTAGGGCTATAACAAGGCAGCAGGCTATAACAAGGCAGTAGGTTACATGTAAATGTTCGCTCCATAGGGAAAACACCGTTGCTAATATGACTAGAGTTGTGTTTTATGACTAGGATTATCAACTACTAGGATTATCAACTACTAGGATTATCAACTACTAGGATTATCAACTACTAGGATTATCAACTACTAGGATTATCAACTACTAGGATTATCAACTACTAGGATTATCAACTACTGATGGGTTGGTAATATAACTAGGATTATCAACTACTGATGGGTTGGTAATATAACTAGGATTATCAACTACTGATGGGTTGGTAATATAACTAGGATTATCAACTACTAGGATGATCAACTACTAGGATGATCAACTACTAGGATGATCAACTACTAGGATTATCAACTACTAGGATTATCAACTACTAGGATTATCAACTACTAGGATTATCAACTACTAGGATTATCAACTACTCTGATGGGTTGGTAATATAACTAGGATTATATGCTACTGGTTTCAATGGTATATAGAAGTCTTTATTAAATAATAGCCTGTTTGGTTGTATTTTGGCTACTTTGAAGCAAGGTGAGACAGGCTGAAGCAGCAGCTCTCACTACATCCGCTGGTATTAAACAGCAATACATTTTCGCAATGGGATTTGTTTTTTCTCCCGGGAAAATTGGCCAGCGCAAATTTTATTGATCAACTTTTAATTCAAAAATGTTTTTCTCTCCAAAAGCTATGGGAAACCCTGGTCTGGGTGTTATGCTGTACCGTTTGTGTATGGCCATCTGGCGTCTCTGTCTGTCTGTCTTGGCAATCAGTTTCCGCTAACTGACCGAGCCAAGAAGCTCTCCTGAACACCCACCAGCTCTGCTACTCTCTTATTGGATGAGCCAAGCCCCTCCCACAGACACCAGAACTGGTACCAGTCTATTGTGGTCCACTCAGCAAACACAGGGGTTATCTGGAGGATACAAACACAGGAGATATCTGGAGGATACAAACACAGTGGAGGATACAAACACAGGAGATATCTGGAGGATACAAACACAGGAGTTATCTGGAGGATACAAACACAGTGGAGGATACAAACACAGGAGTTATCTGGAGGATACAAACACAGGAGTTATCTGGAGGATACAAACACAGGAGTTATCTGGAGGATACAAACACAGTGGAGGATACAAACACAGGAGTTATCTGGAGGATACAAACACAGTGGAGGATACAAACACATGAGATATCTGGAGGATACAAACACAGGGGTTATCTGGAGGATACAAACACAGTGGAGGATACAAACACATGAGTTATCTGGAGGATACAAACACAGGAGATATCTGGAGGATACAAACACATGAGTTATCTGGAGGATACAAACACAGTGGAGGATACAAACACATGAGATATCTGGAGGATACAAACACAGGGGTTATCTGGAGGATACAAACACAGTGGAGGATACAAACACATGAGTTATCTGGAGGATACAAACACAGTGGAGGATACAAACACAGGAGTTATCTGGAGGATACAAACACATGAGATATCTGGAGGATACAAACACAGGGGTTATCTGGAGGATACAAACACAGTGGAGGATACAAACACAGGAGATATCTGGAGGATACAAACACAGTGGAGGATACAAACACATGAATTATCTGGAGGATACAAACACAGGGGTTATCTGGAGGATACAAACACAGGAGTTATCTGGAGGATGGGGGGTACCTGGTAGAGTGTGTGTAGGTCGTTGTCCAATACGAAGCTCTTCATGGCTCTCTGTAGATCTGAGAAGATGCCCAGTGCCTCGGGAGGAGAGAGAGAGGAGGAGAGGGTGGCAGAACCCAGGTGGGTGGGGCAGTACCTCTCTTGTCCTCCTGCCCCCCCTCTCTCATCCCACTCTCCCCCTCTCCCCCTCTCATTACCCTCTCTTTGGATAGATATGAACTCATTCTCAATCAACCATTCCACGCATGCCTCTATCGCTCCCTCCCGCACTCCTCCTCCCGTCTCCCCTCCTGTGTTGTCATAGCGGGCACCAGCAGCCAGCAGCGTACAGGAAGCATAAAGCCTCACATCCTGGGGAGAGCTGGCCACGCCCCCAACAATGATCTGACAGGAGACAGATAGATACTGTAGGAGACAGGTACAGGTACATACTGTAGGAGACAGGTACAGGTACATACTGAAGGTGACAGGTACAGACTGTAGGTGACAGGTATAGACTGTAGGTGACAGGTATAGACTGTAGGTGACAGGTACAGACTGTAGGTGACAGGTACAGACTGTAGGTGACAGGTATAGACTGTAGGTGACAGGTACAGACTGTAGGTGACAGGTATAGACTGTAGGTGACAGGTACAGACTGTAGGTGACAGGTACAGACTGTAGGTGACAGGTACAGACTGTAGGTGACGGGTACAGACTGTAGGTGACAGGTACAGGTACATACTGAAGGTGACAGGTACAGACTGAAGGTGACAGGTACAGACTGTAGGTGACAGGTACAGACTGTAGGTGACAGGTACAGACTGTAGGTGACAGGTACAGACTGTAGGTGACAGGTACAGGTACATACTGAAGGTGACAGGTACAGACTGTAGGTGACAGGTACAGACTGTAGGTGACAGGTATAGACTGTAGGTGACAGGTATAGACTGTAGGTGACAGGTATAGACTGTAGGTGACAGGTACAGGTACAGACTGTAGGTGACAGGTACAGACTGTAGGTGACAGGTACAGACTGTAGGTGACAGGTACAGGTACATACTGAAGGTGACAGGTACAGACTGAAGGTGACAGGTACAGGTACATACTGAAGGTGACAGGTACAGACTGTAGGTGACAGGTATAGACTGTAGGTGACAGGTATAGACTGTAGGTGACAGGTACAGGTACATACTGAAGGTGACAGGTACAGACTGTAGGTGACAGGTACAGACTGTAGGTGACAGGTACAGACTGTAGGTGACAGGTACAGACTGTAGGTGACGGGTACAGACTGTAGGTGACGGGTACAGACTGTAGGTGACAGGTACAGACTGTAGGTGACAGGTACAGACTGTAGGTGACAGGTACAGACTGTAGGTGACAGGTACAGACTGTAGGTGACAGGTATAGACTGTAGGTGACAGGTACAGACTGTAGGTGACAGGTACAGACTGTAGGTGACAGGTACAGACTGTAGGTGACAGGTACAGACTGTAGGTGACAGGTATAGACTGTAGGTGACAGGTACAGACTGTAGGTGACAGGTACATACTGTAGGTGACAGGTACAGACTGTAGGTGACAGGTACAGACTGTAGGTGACAGGTACAGACTGTAGGTGACAGGTACAGACTGTAGGTGACAGGTACAGACTGTAGGTGACAGGTACAGACTGTAGGTGACAGGTACAGACTGTAGGTGACAGGTACAGACTGTAGGTGACAGGTACAGGTACATACTGTAGGTGACAGGTACAGACTGTAGGTGACAGGTACAGACTGTAGGTGACAGGTACAGACTGTAGGTGACAGGTACAGACTGTAGGTGACAGGTACAGACTGTAGGTGACAGGTACAGACTGTAGGTGACAGGTACAGACTGTAGGTGACAGGTACATACTGTAGGTGACAGGTACAGACTGTAGGTGACGGGTACAGACTGTAGGTGACGGGTACAGACTGTAGGTGACGGGTACAGACTGTAGGTGACAGGTACAGACTGTAGGTGACAGGTACATACTGAAGGTGACAGGTACAGACTGTAGGTGACAGGTACATACTGTAGGTGACAGGTACATACTGTAGGTGACAGGTACATACTGTAGGTGACAGGTACAGGTACATACTGTAGGTGACAGGTACATACTGTAGGTGACAGGTACAGGTACATACTGTAGGTGACAGGTACATACTGTAGGTGACAGGTACATACTGTAGGTGACAGGTACAGACTGTAGGTGACAGGTACAGACTGTAGGTGACAGGTACAGGTACATACTGTAGGTGACAGGTACATACTGTAGGTGTCAGGTACATACTGAAGGTGACAGGTACAGACTGTAGGTGACAGGTACAGACTGTAGGTGACAGGTACATACTGTAGGTGACAGGTACATACTGTAGGTGACAGGTATAGACTGTAGGTGACAGGTACATACTGTAGGTGACAGGTACAGACTGTAGGTGACAGGTACAGGTACATACTGTAGGTGACAGGTACAGACTGTAGGTGACAGGTACATACTGTAGGTGACAGGTACAGACTGTAGGTGACAGGTACATACTGTAGGTGACAGGTACATACTGTAGGTGACAGGTACATACTGTAGGTGACAGGTACAGGTACAGACTGTAGGTGACAGGTACAGACTGTAGGTGACAGGTACAGACTGTAGGTGACAGGTACAGACTGTAGGTGACAGGTACAGACTGTAGGTGACAGGTACAGGTACATACTGTAGGTGACAGGTACATACTGTAGGTGACAGGTACAGACTGTAGGTGACAGGTACAGACTGTAGGTGACAGGTACAGGTACATACTGAAGGTGACAGGTACAGACTGAAGGTGACAGGTACAGACTGTAGGTGACAGGTACAGACTGTAGGTGACAGGTACAGGTACATACTGAAGGTGACAGGTATAGACTGTAGGTGACAGGTACAGGTACAGACTGAAGGTGACAGGTACAGACTGAAGGTGACAGGTACAGACTGTAGGTGACAGGTACAGACTGTAGGTGACAGGTACAGACTGTAGGTGACAGGTACAAACTGTAGGTGACAGGTACAGACTGTAGGTGACAGGTACAGACTGTAGGTGACAGGTACAGACTGTAGGTGACAGGTACAGACTGTAGGTGACAGGTACAGACTGTAGGTGACAGGTACAGACTGTAGGTGACAGGTACAGACTGTAGGTGACAGGTACAGACTGTAGGTGACAGGTACATACTGTAGGTGACAGGTACAGACTGTAGGTGACGGGTACAGACTGTAGGTGACGGGTACAGACTGTAGGTGAGGTACAGACTGTAGGTACGGGTACAGACTGTAGGTGACGGGTACAGACTGTAGGTGACAGGTACAGACTGTAGGTGACAGGTACAGACTGTAGGTGACAGGTACAGACTGTAGGTGACAGGTACATACTGTAGGTGACAGGTACATACTGTAGGTGACAGGTACATACTGTAGGTGACAGGTACATACTGTAGGTGACAGGTACAGACTGTAGGTGACAGGTACAGACTGTAGGTGACAGGTACAGGTACATACTGTAGGTGACAGGTACATACTGTAGGTGACAGGTACATACTGTAGGTGTCAGGTACATACTGTAGGTGACAGGTACAGACTGTAGGTGACAGGTATAGACTGTAGGTGACAGGTACAGACTGTAGGTGACAGGTACAGACTGTAGGTGACAGGTACAGACTGTAGGTGACAGGTACAGACTGTAGGTGACAGGTACAGGTACATACTGAAGGTGACAGGTACATACTGTAGGTGACAGGTACAGACTGTAGGTGACAGGTACAGACTGTAGGTGACAGGTACAGGTACATACTGAAGGTGACAGGTACATACTGTAGGTGACAGGTATAGACTGTAGGTGACAGGTACATACTGTAGGTGACAGGTACAGACTGTAGGTGACAGGTACAGGTACATACTGTAGGTGACAGGTACAGACTGTAGGTGACAGGTACAGGTACATACTGAAGGTGACAGGTACAGACTGAAGGTGACAGGTACAGACTGGAAGGTGACAGGTATAGACTGAAGGTGACAGGTACAGACTGTAGGTGACAGGTACAGGTACATACTGAAGGTGACAGGTACAGACTGAAGGTGACAGGTACAGACTGAAGGTGACAGGTATAGACAGGTAGGTACAGACTGTAGGTGACAGGTACAGACTGTAGGTGACAGGTACAGGTACATACTGTAGGTGACAGGTACAGACTGTAGGTGACAGGTACAGGTACAGACTGAAGGTGACAGGTATAGACTGAAGGTGACAGGTACAGACTGTAGGTGACAGGTATAGACTGTAGGTGACAGGTACAGGTACATACTGAAGGTGACAGGTACAGACTGAAGGTGACAGGTACAGACTGTAGGTGACAGGTACAGACTGTAGGTGACAGGTATAGACTGTAGGTGACAGGTACAGACTGTAGGTGACAGGTACAGACTGTAGGTGACAGGTACAGACTGTAGGTAGACAGGTACATAGGTGACAGGTACAGACTGTAGGTGACATAGACTGTAGGTGACAGGTAGTTACAGACTGTAGGTGACAGGTACAGACTGTAGGTGACAGGTATAGGTACATACTGAAGGTGACAGGTACATACTGAAGGTAGGTGACAGGTGACAGGTATAGGTACATACTGAAGGTGACAGGTACATACTGAAGGTGACATACAGACTGTAGGTGACAGGTATAGGTACATACTGAAGGTGACAGGTACATACTGAAGGTGACAGGTACAGACTGTAGGTGACAGGTACAGGTACATACTGAAGGTGACAGGTACAGACTGAAGGTGACAGGTATAGACTGTAGGTGACAGGTACAGACTGTAGGTGACAGGTACAGGTACATACTGAAGGTGACAGGTACAGACTGTAGGTGACAGGTACAGACTGTAGGTGACAGGTACAGACTGTAGGTGACAGGTACAGGTACATACTGTAGGTGACAGGTACAGACTGTAGGTGACAGGTACAGGTATAGACTGTAGGTGACAGGTACAGACTGTAGGTGACAGGTACAGACTGTAGGTGACAGGTACAGACTGTAGGTGACAGGTACAGACTGTAGGTGACAGGTACAGACTGTAGGTGACAGGTACATACTGTAGGTGACAGGTACAGACTGTAGGTGACAGGTATAGACTGTAGGACAGGTACAGACAGGTACATACTGTAGGTGACAGGTACAGACTGTAGGTGACAGGTACAGACTGTAGGTGACAGACTGTAGGTGACAGGTACATACTGTAGGTGACAGGTATAGACTGGAGGTGACAGGTATATACTGTAGGTGACAGGTACAGGTACAGACTGTAGGTGACAGGTACATACTGTAGGTGACAGGTACATACTGTAGGTGACAGGTACATACTGTAGGTGACAGGTACAGGTATATACTGTAGGTGACAGGTACAGACTGTAGGTGACAGGTACAGACTGTAGGTGACAGAGTACAGACTGTAGGTGACAGGTACAGACTGTGGGTGACAGGTACAGACTGTAGGTGACAGGTACAGACTGTAGGTGATGGTACAGACTGTAGGTGACAGGTACATACTGTAGGTGACAGGTACAGACTGTAGGTGACGGTACAGACTGTAGGTGACGGGTACAGACTGTAGGTGACGGTACAGACTGTAGGTGACAGGTACAGACTGTAGGTGACAGGTACATACTGAAGGTGACAGGTACAGACTGTAGGTGACAGGTACATACTGTAGGTGACAGGTACATACTGTAGGTGACAGGTACATACTGTAGGTGACAGGGGGTACAGGTACATACTGTAGGTGACAGGTACATACTGTAGGTGACAGGTACAGGTACATACTGTAGGTGACAGGTACATACTGTAGGTGACAGGTACATACTGTAGGTGACAGGTACAGACTGTAGTACAGGTACAGACTGTGGGTGACAGGTACAGGTACATACTGTAGGTGACAGGTACATACTGTAGGTGTCAGGTACATACTGAAGGTGACAGGTACAGACTGTAGGTGACAGGTACAGACTGTAGGTGACAGGCACATACTGTAGGTGACAGGTACATACTGTAGGTGACAGGTATAGACTGTAAGGTGACAGGTACATACTGTAGGTGACAGGTACAGACTGTAGGTGACAGGTACAGGTACATACTGGGGTGACAGGTACAGACTGTAGGTGACAGGTACATACTGTAGGTGACAGGTACAGACTGTAGGTGACAGGTACATACTGTAGGTGACAGGTGCATACTGTAGGTGACAGGTACATACTGTAGGTGACAGGTACAGGTACAGACTGTAGGTGACAGGTACAGACTGTAGGTGACAGGTACAGACTGTAGGTGACAGGTACAGACTGTAGGTGACAGGTACAGACTGTAGGTGACAGGTACCAGGTACATACTGTAG
Organism: Oncorhynchus masou masou; assembly: GCF_036934945.1. NCBI lineage: Eukaryota > Metazoa > Chordata > Actinopteri > Salmoniformes > Salmonidae > Oncorhynchus > Oncorhynchus masou. The sequence continues at coordinate 45,747 of NW_027008543.1, forward strand.
GTGACAGGTACATACTGTAGGTGACAGGTACAGACTGTAGGTGACAGGTACAGACTGTAGGTGACAGGTACAGGTACATACTGAAGGTGACAGGTACAGACTGAAGGTGACAGGTACAGACTGTAGGTGACAGGTACAGACTGTAGGTGACAGGTACAGGTACATACTGAAGGTGACAGGACATAGACTGGCAGGTGACAGGTACAGGTACAGACTGAAGGTGACAGGTACAGACTGAAGGTGACTGGTACAGACTGTAGGTGACAGGTACAGACTGTAGGTGACAGGTACAGACTGTAGGTGACAGGTACAAACTGTAGGTGACAGGTACAGACTGTAGGTGACAGGTACAGACTGTAGGTGACAGGTACAGACTGTAGGTGACAGGTACAGACTGTAGGTGACAGGTACAGACTGTAGGTGGTACAGGTACAGACTGTAGGTGACAGGTACAGACTGTAGGTGACAGGTACAGACTGTAGGTGACAGGTACATACTGTAGGTGACAGGTACAGACTGTAGGTGACAGGGTACAGACTGTAGGTGACGGGTACAGACTGTAGGTGACAGGTACAG
>NW_027008543.1:46822-90488 GCF_036934945.1 Oncorhynchus masou masou
ATATACCTGTACCTGTCACCTACAGTACAGTGCCTTGCGAAAGTATTCGGCCCCCTTGAATTTTCCTACCTTTTGCCACATTTCAGGCTTCAAACATAAAGATATAAAACGATATTTTTTTGTGAAGAATCAACAAGTGGGACACAATCATGAAGTGGAACGACATTTATTGGATATTTCAAACTTTTTTAACAAATCAAAAACTGAAAAATTGGGCGTGCAAAATTATTCAGCCCCTTTACTTTCAGTGCAGCAAACTCTCCAGAAGTTCAGTGAGGATCTCTGAATGATCCAATGTTGACCTAAATGACTAATGATGATAAATACAATCCACCTGTGTGTAATCAAGTCTCCGTATAAATGCACCTGCACTGTGATAGTCCGTTAAAAGCGCAGAGAGCATCATGAAGAACAAGGAACACACCAGGCAGGTCCGAGATACTGTTGTGAAGAAGTTTAAAGCCGGATTTGGATACAAAAAGATTTCCCAAGCTTTAAACATCCCAAGGAGCACTGTGCAAGCGATAATATTGAAATGGAAGGAGTATCAGACCACTGCAAATCTACCAAGACCTGGCCGTCCCTCTAAACCTTCAGCTCATACAAGGAGAAGACTGATCAGAGATGCCACCAAGAGGCCCATGATCACTCTGGATGAACTGCAGAGATCTACAGCTGAGGTGGGAGACTCTGTCCATAGGACAACAATCAGTCGTATATTGCACAAATCTGGCCTTTATGGAAGTGGCAAGAAGAAAGCCATTTCTTAAAGATATCCATAAAAAGTGTTGTTTAAAGTTTGCCACAAGCCACCTGAGAGACACACCAAACATGTGGAAGAAGGTGCTCTGGTCAGATGAAACCAAAATTGAACTTTTTGGCAACAATACAAAACGTTACGTTTGGCGTAAAAGCAACACAGCTCATCACCCTGAACACACCATACCCACTGTCAAACATGGTGGTGGCAGCATCATTGTTTGGGCCTGCTTTTCTTCAGCAGGGACAGGGAAGATGGTTAAAATTGATGGGAAGATGGATGGAGCCAAATACAGGACCATTCTGGAAGAAAACCTGATGGAGTCCGCAAAAGACCTGAGACTGGGACGGAGATTTGTCTTCCAACAAGACAATGATCCAAAACATAAAGCAACATCTACAATGGAATGGTTCAAAAATAAACATATCCAGGTGTTAGAATGGCCAAGTCAAAGTCCAGACCTGAATCCAATCGAGAATCTGTGGAAAGAACTGAAAACTGCTGTTCACAAATGCTCTCCATCCAACCTCACTGAGCTCGAGCTGTTTTGCAAGGTGGAATGGGAAAAAATTTCAGTCTCTCGATGTGCAAAACTGATAGAGACATACCCCAAGCGACTTACAGCTGTAATCGCAGCAAAAGGTGGCGCTACAAAGTATTAACTTAAGGGGTCTGAATAATTTTGCACGCCCAATTTTTCAGTTTTTGATTTGTTAAAAAAGTTTGAAATATCCAATAAATGTCGTTCCACTTCATGATTGTGTCCCACTTGTTGTTGATTCTTCACAAAAAAATACAGTTTTATATCTTTATGTTTGAAGCCTGAAATGTGGCAAAAGGTCGCAAAGTTCAAAGGGGCCGAATACTTTCGCAAGACACTGTACCTGTCACCTACAGTATGTACCTGTCACCTACAGTCTATACCTGTCACCTACAGTATATACCAGTACCTGTCACCTACTGTCTATACCAGTACCTGTCACCTACAGTCTGTACCTGTCACCTACAGTCTGTACCTGTCACCTACAGTATATACCTGTACCTGTCACCTACTGTCTATACCAGTACCTGTCACCTACTGTCTATACCAGTACCTGTCACCTACTGTCTATACCAGTACCTGTCACCTACTGTCTATACCTGTACCTGTCACCTACAGTCTATACCTGTCACCTACAGTATATACCTGTACCTGTCACCTATAGTCTATACCTGTCACCTACAGTCTATACCTGTCACCTACAGTATATACCTGTACCTGTCACCTACAGTATATACCTGTACCTGTCACCTACAGTCTATACCTGTCACCTACAGTATATACCTGTACCTGTCACCTACAGTATATACCAGTACCTGTCACCTACTGTCTATACCAGTACCTGTCACCTACTGTCTATACCTGTCACCTACAGTCTGTACCTGTCACCTACAGTATATACCTGTACCTGTCACCTACTGTCTATACCAGTACCTGTCACCTACTGTCTATACCTGTCACCTACAGTATATACCTGTACCTGTCACCTACTGTCTATACCAGTACCTGTCACCTACTGTCTATACCAGTACCTGTCACCTACTGTCTATACCAGTACCTGTCACCTACTGTCTATACCTGTCACCTACAGTATATACCTGTACCTGTCACCTACTGTCTATACCTGTACCTGTCACCTACAGTATATACCTGTACCTGTCACCTACTGTCTATACCTGTACCTGTCACCTACTGTCTATACCAGTACCTGTCACCTACTGTCTATACCTGTCACCTACAGTATATACCTGTACCTGTCACCTACAGTCTATACCAGTACCTGTCACCTACTGTCTATACCAGTACCTGTCACCTACTGTCTATACCTGTCACCTACTGTCTATACCTGTCACCTACAGTATATACCTGTACCTGTCACCTACTGTCTATACCAGTACCTGTCACCTACTGTCTATACCAGTACCTGTCACCTACTGTCTATACCTGTCACCTACAGTATATACCTGTACCTGTCACCTACTGTCTATACCAGTACCTGTCACCTACTGTCTATACCAGTACCTGTCACCTACTGTCTATACCTGTCACCTTCAGTATATACCTGTACCTGTCACCTACAGTCTATACCAGTACCTGTCACCTACAGTCTATACCAGTACCTGTCACCTACTGTCTATACCAGTACCTGTCACCTACTGTCTATACCAGTACCTGTCACCTACAGTATATACCTGTCACCTACAGTATATACCTGTACCTGTCACCTACTGTCTATACCAGTACCTGTCACCTACTGTCTATACCAGTACCTGTCACCTACTGTCTATACCAGTACCTGTCACCTACTGTCTATACCTGTCACCTACAGTATATACCTGTACCTGTCACCTACTGTCTATACCAGTACCTGTCACCTACTGTCTATACCAGTACCTGTCACCTACTGTCTATACCTGTCACCTACAGTATATACCTGTACCTGTCACCTACAGTATATACCTGTACCTGTCACCTACAGTATATACCTGTACCTGTCACCTACTGTCTATACCAGTACCTGTCACCTACTGTCTATACCAGTACCTGTCACCTACTGTCTATACCAGTACCTGTCACCTACTGTCTGTACCTGTCACCTACAGTATATACCTGTACCTGTCACCTACAGTCTGTACCAGTACCTGTCACCTACAGTCTGTACCTGTCACCTACAGTCTATACCTGTCACCTACAGTATATACCTGTACCTGTCACCTACAGTATGCACCTGTCACCTACAGTATATACCTGTCACCTACAGTATGTACCTGTCACCTACAGTCTATACCTGTCACCTACAGTCTATACCTGTCACCTACAGTATGTACCTGTCACCTACAGTCTATACCTGTCACCTACAGTCTATACCTGTCACCTACAGTCTATACCTGTCACCTACAGTCTATACCTGTCACCTACTGTCTATACCAGTACCTGTCACCTACAGTATATACCTGTACCTGTCACCTACAGTCTATACTTGTCACCTACTGTCTATACCTGTCACCTACAGTCTATACCTGTCACCTACAGTATGTACCTGTCACCTACAGTATGTACCTGTCACCTACAGTCTGTACCTGTCACCTACAGTCTATACCTGTCACCTACAGTCTGTACCTGTCACCTACTGTCTATACCAGTACCTGTCACCTACTGTCTATACCAGTACCTGTCACCTACAGTATATACCTGTACCTGTCACCTACAGTCTATACCTGTCACCTACAGTCTATACCTGTCACCTACAGTCTATACCTGTCACCTACAGTCTATACCTGTACCTGTCACCTACAGTCTGTACCTGTCACCTACATTATATACCTGTCACCTACAGTCTATACCTGTACCTGTCACCTACAGTCTATACCTGTCACCTACAGTCTATACCTGTCACCTACAGTCTATACCTGTCACCTACAGTCTATACCTGTCACCTACAGTCTATACCTGTCACCTACAGTCTATACCTGTCACCTACAGTCTGTACCTGTCACCTACAGTATATACCTGTCACCTACAGTCTATACCTGTACCTGTCACCTACAGTCTATACCTGTCACCTACAGTCTATACCTGTCACCTACAGTCTATACCTGTCACCTACAGTCTATACCTGTCACCTACAGTCTATACCTGTCACCTACTGTCTATACCAGTCACCTACTGTCTATACCAGTACCTGTCACCTACTGTCTATACCAGTACCTGTCACCTACTGTCTATACCAGTACCTGTCACCTACTGTCTATACCAGTACCTGTCACCTACTGTCTATACCAGTACCTGTCACCTACAGTCTGTACCTGTCACCTACAGTATATACCTGTACCTGTCACCTACTGTCTATACCAGTACCTGTCACCTACAGTCTGTACCTGTCACCTACAGTCTATACCTGTCACCTACAGTATATACCTGTACCTGTCACCTACAGTATGCACCTGTCACCTACAGTATATACCAGTACCTGTCACCTACAGTATATACCTGTCACCTACAGTATATACCTGTACCTGTCACCTACTGTCTATACCAGTACCTGTCACCTACAGTCTGTACCTGTCACCTACAGTCTGTACCTGTCACCTACAGTCTATACCTGTCACCTACAGTATATACCTGTACCTGTCACCTACAGTATGCACCTGTCACCTACAGTCTATACCTGTCACCTACAGTATGTACCTGTCACCTACAGTCTATACCTGTCACCTACAGTCTGTACCTGTCACCTACAGTATGTACCTGTCACCTACAGTCTATACCTGTCACCTACAGTCTATACCTGTCACCTACAGTCTATACTTGTCACCTACAGTCTGTACCTGTCACCTACAGTCTATACCTGTCACCTACTGTCTATACCAGTACCTGTCACCTACAGTATATACCTGTACCTGTCACCTACTGTCTATACCTGTCACCTACAGTCTATACCTGTCACCTACAGTATGTACCTGTCACCTACAGTCTGTACCTGTCACCTACAGTCTATACCTGTCACCTACAGTCTATACCTGTCACCTACAGTATATACCTGTACCTGTCACCTACTGTCTATACCTGTCACCTACAGTATGTACCTGTCACCTACAGTCTATACCTGTCACCTACTGTCTATACCTGTCACCTACAGTCTATACCTGTCACCTACAGTATGTACCTGTCACCTACAGTCTATACCTGTCACCTACAGTCTATACCTGTCACCTACAGTCTATACCTGTCACATACAGTCGGTACCTGTCACCTACAGTCTATACCTGTCACCTACTGTCTATACCAGTACCTGTCACCTACAGTATATACCAGTACCTGTCACCTACAGTATATACCTGTACCTGTCACCTACTGTCTATACCTGTCACCTACTGTCTATACCTGTCACCTACAGTCTGTACCTGTCACCTACTGTCTATACCTGTCACCTACAGTATGTACCTGTCACCTACAGTATGTACCTGTCACCTACAGTATGTACCTGTCACCTACTGTCTATACCTGTCACCTACAGTATGTACCTGTCACCTACAGTATGTACCTGTCACCTACAGTATGTACCTGTACCTGTCACCTACTGTCTATACCTGTCACCTACAGTATGTACCTGTCACCTACAGTATGTACCTGTCACCTACAGTATGTACCTGTCACCTACAGTCTGTACCTGTCACCTACAGTCTGTACCTGTCACCTACAGTATGTACCTGTACCTGTCACCTACAGTATGTACCTGTCACCTACAGTCTGTACCTGTCACCTACACTATGTACCTGTCACCTACACTATGTACCTGTCATCTACAGTCTGTACCTGTCACCTACAGTATGTACCTGTACCTGTCACCTACAGTATGTACCTGTCACCTACAGTCTGTACCTGTCACCTACAGTATGTACCTGTCACCTACAGTCTGTACCTGTCACCTACAGTCTGTACCTGTCACCTACAGTCTGTACCTGTCACCTACAGTCTGTACCTGTCACCTACAGTCTGTACCTGTCACCTACAGTATGTACCTGTCACCTACAGTATGTACCTGTCACCTACAGTCTGTACCTGTCACCTACAGTCTGTACCTGTCACCTACAGTCTGTACCTGTCACCTACAGTATGTACCTGTACCTGTCACCTACAGTCTGTACCTGTCACCTACAGTATGTACCTGTCACCTACAGTATGTACCTGTACCTGTCACCTACAGTCTATACCTGTCACCTACAGTATGTACCTGTCACCTACAGTCTGTACCTGTCACCTACAGTCTGTACCTGTCACCTACAGTCTGTACCTGTCACCTTCAGTATGTACCTGACACCTACAGTATGTACCTGTCACCTACAGTATGTACCTGTACCTGTCACCTACAGTCTGTACCTGTCACCTACAGTCTGTACCTGTCACCTACAGTATGTACCTGTCACCTACAGTATGTACCTGTCACCTACAGTATGTACCTGTACCTGTCACCTACAGTATGTACCTGTCACCTTCAGTATGTACCTGTCACCTACAGTCTGTACCTGTCACCTACAGTCTGTACCTGTCACCTACAGTCTGTACCTGTCACCTACAGTCTGTACCTGTCACCTACAGTCTGTACCTGTCACCTACAGTCTGTACCTGTCACCTACAGTCTGTACCTGTCACCTACAGTCTGTACCTGTCACCTACAGTATGTACCTGTCACCTACAGTCTGTACCTGTCACCTACAGTCTGTACCTGTCACCTACAGTCTGTACCTGTCACCTACAGTCTGTACCCGTCACCTACAGTCTGTACCTGTCACCTTCAGTCTGTACCTGTACCTGTCACCTACAGTCTATACCTGTCACCTTCAGTATGTACCTGTACCTGTCACCTACAGTCTGTACCTGTCACCTACAGTCTGTACCTGTCACCTTCAGTCTGTACCTGTCACCTTCAGTATGTACCTGTACCTGTCACCTACAGTCTGTACCTGTCACCTACAGTCTGTACCTGTCACCTTCAGTCTGTACCTGTCACCTTCAGTATGTACCTGTACCTGTCACCTACAGTCTGTACCTGTCACCTTCAGTATGTACCTGTCACCTTCAGTATGTACCTATACCTGTCACCTACAGTCTGTACCTGTCACCTTCAGTATGTACCTGTCACCTTCAGTATGTACCTATACCTGTCACCTACAGTCTGTACCTGTCACCTTCAGTATGTACCTGTCACCTTCAGTATGTACCTATACCTGTCACCTACAGTCTGTACCTGTCACCTACAGTCTGTAACTGTACCTGTCACCTACAGTCTGTACCTGTCACCTACAGTCTGTACCTGTCACCTTCAGTATGTACCTGTACCTGTCACCTACAGTCTGTACCTGTCACCTACAGTCTGTACCTGTCACCTACAGTCTGTACCTGTCACCTACAGTCTATACCTGTCACCTACAGTCTGTACCTGTCACCTACAGTCTGTACCTGTCACCTTCAGTCTGTACCTGTCACCTTCAGTATGTACCTGTACCTGTCACCTACAGTCTGTACCTGTCACCTACAGTCTGTACCTGTCACCTTCAGTCTATACCTGTCACCTTCAGTCTGTACCTGTACCTGTCACCTACAGTCTGTACCTGTCACCTACAGTATGTACCTGTACCTGTCACCTACAGTCTGTACCTGTCACCTACAGTCTGTACCTGTCACCTACAGTCTATACCTGTCACCTTCAGTCTGTACCTGTCACCTTCAGTCTGTACCTGTCACCTTCAGTATGTACCTGTACCTGTCACCTACAGTCTGTACCTGTCACCTTCAGTCTATACCTGTCACCTTCAGTCTGTACCTGTCACCTTCAGTCTGTACCTGTCACCTTCAGTATGTACCTGTACCTGTCACCTACAGTCTGTACCTGTCACCTACAGTATGTACCTGTACCTGTCACCTACAGTCTGTACCTGTCACCTACAGTATGTACCTGTCACCTACAGTCTATACCTGTCACCTACAGTATGTACCTGTCACCTTCAGTATGTACCTGTACCTGTCACCTACAGTCTGTACCTGTCACCTACAGTCTGTACCTGTCACCTACAGTATGTACCTGTCACCTTCAGTATGTACCTGTACCTGTCACCTACAGTCTGTACCTGTCACCTACAGTCTGTACCTGTCACCTACAGTCTGTACCTGTCACCTACAGTCTGTACCTGTCACCTACAGTCTATACCTGTCACCTACAGTCTGTACCTGTCACCTACAGTATGTACCTGACACCTACAGTATGTACCTGTCACCTACAGTATGTACCTGTCACCTACAGTATGTACCTGTACCTGTCACCTACAGTCTGTACCTGTCACCTACAGTCTGTACCTGTCACCTACAGTATGTACCTGTCACCTACAGTATGTACCTGTCACCTACAGTATGTACCTGTCACCTTCAGTATGTACCTGTCACCTACAGTCTGTACCTGTCACCTACAGTCTGTACCTGTCACCTACAGTCTGTACCTGTCACCTACAGTCTGTACCCGTCACCTACAGTCTGTACCCGTCACCTACAGTCTGTACCCGTCACCTACAGTCTGTACCCGTCACCTACAGTCTGTACCCGTCACCTACAGTCTGTACCTGTCACCTACAGTATGTACCTGTCACCTAATGTCTGTACCTGTCACCTACAGTCTGTACCTGTCACCTACAGTCTGTACCTGTCACCTACAGTCTGTACCTGTCACCTACAGTCTGTACCTGTCACCTACAGTCTGTACCTGTCACCTACAGTCTGTACCTGTCACCTACAGTCTGTACCTGTCACCTACAGTTTGTACCTGTCACCTACAGTCTGTACCTGTCACCTACAGTCTGTACCTGTCACCTACAGTCTGTACCTGTCACCTTCAGTCTGTACCTGTCACCTTCAGTCTGTACCTGTACCTGTCACCTACAGTCTATACCTGTCACCTTCAGTATGTACCTGTACCTGTCACCTACAGTCTGTACCTGTCACCTACAGTCTGTACCTGTCACCTTCAGTCTGTACCTGTCACCTTCAGTATGTACCTGTACCTGTCACCTACAGTCTGTACCTGTCACCTACAGTCTGTACCTGTCACCTACAGTATGTACCTGTCACCTACAGTATGTACCTGTACCTGTCACCTACAGTCTGTACCTGTCACCTACAGTCTGTACCTGTCACCTACAGTCTGTACCTGTCACCTACAGTCTGTACCTGTCACCTACAGTCTGTACCTGTACCTGTCACCTACAGTATGTACCTGTCACCTACAGTATGTACCTGTCACCTACAGTATGTACCTGTCACCTACAGTCTGTACCTGTCACCTACAGTATGTACCTGTCACCTACAGTCTGTACCTGTCACCTACAGTATGTACCTGTACCTGTCACCTACAGTCTGTACCTGTCACCTACAGTATGTACCTGTCACCTACAGTCTATACCTGTCACCTACAGTATGTACCTGTCACCTACAGTATGTACCTGTCACCTACAGTCTGTACCTGTCACCTACAGTCTGTACCTGTCACCTTCAGTATGTACCTGACACCTACAGTATGTACCTGTCACCTACAGTATGTACCTGTACCTGTCACCTACAGTCTGTACCTGTCACCTACAGTCTGTACCTGTCACCTACAGTATGTACCTGTCACCTACAGTATGTACCTGTCACCTACAGTATGTACCTGTACCTGTCACCTACAGTATGTACCTGTCACCTACAGTATGTACCTGTACCTGTCACCTACAGTATGTACCTGTCACCTACAGTATGTACCTGTCACCTACAGTATGTACCTGTCACCTACAGTCTGTACCTGTCACCTTCAGTATGTACCTGTCACCTACAGTCTGTACCTGTCACCTACAGTCTGTACCCGTCACCTACAGTCTGTACCCGTCACCTACAGTCTGTACCTGTCACCTACAGTCTGTACCTGTCACCTACAGTATGTACCTGTCACCTACAGTCTGTACCTGTCACCTACAGTCTGTACCTGTCACCTACAGTCTGTACCTGTCACCTACAGTCTGTACCTGTCACCTACAGTCTGTACCTGTCACCTACAGTCTGTACCTGTCACCTACAGTCTGTACCTGTCACCTACAGTATGTACCTGTACCTGTCACCTACAGTCTGTACCTGTCACCTACAGTATGTACCTGTCACCTACAGTATGTACCTGTCACCTACAGTATGTACCTGTACCTGTCACCTACAGTATGTACCTGTCACCTTCAGTATGTACCTGTCACCTACAGTCTGTACCTGTCACCTACAGTCTGTACCTGTCACCTACAGTCTGTACCTGTCACCTACAGTCTGTACCTGTCACCTACAGTCTGTACCTGTCACCTACAGTCTGTACCTGTCACCTACAGTCTGTACCTGTCACCTACAGTCTGTACCTGTCACCTACAGTATGTACCTGTCACCTACAGTCTGTACCTGTCACCTACAGTCTGTACCTGTCACCTACAGTCTGTACCTGTCACCTACAGTCTGTACCCGTCACCTACAGTCTGTACCTGTCACCTTCAGTCTGTACCTGTACCTGTCACCTACAGTCTATACCTGTCACCTTCAGTATGTACCTGTACCTGTCACCTACAGTCTGTACCTGTCACCTACAGTCTGTACCTGTCACCTTCAGTCTGTACCTGTCACCTTCAGTATGTACCTGTACCTGTCACCTACAGTCTGTACCTGTCACCTACAGTCTGTACCTGTCACCTTCAGTCTGTACCTGTCACCTTCAGTATGTACCTGTACCTGTCACCTACAGTCTGTACCTGTCACCTTCAGTATGTACCTGTCACCTTCAGTATGTACCTATACCTGTCACCTACAGTCTGTACCTGTCACCTTCAGTATGTACCTGTCACCTTCAGTATGTACCTATACCTGTCACCTACAGTCTGTACCTGTCACCTTCAGTATGTACCTGTCACCTTCAGTATGTACCTATACCTGTCACCTACAGTCTGTACCTGTCACCTACAGTCTGTAACTGTACCTGTCACCTACAGTCTGTACCTGTCACCTACAGTCTGTACCTGTCACCTTCAGTATGTACCTGTACCTGTCACCTACAGTCTGTACCTGTCACCTACAGTCTGTACCTGTCACCTACAGTCTGTACCTGTCACCTACAGTCTATACCTGTCACCTACAGTCTGTACCTGTCACCTACAGTCTGTACCTGTCACCTTCAGTCTGTACCTGTCACCTTCAGTATGTACCTGTACCTGTCACCTACAGTCTGTACCTGTCACCTACAGTCTGTACCTGTCACCTTCAGTCTATACCTGTCACCTTCAGTCTGTACCTGTACCTGTCACCTACAGTCTGTACCTGTCACCTACAGTATGTACCTGTACCTGTCACCTACAGTCTGTACCTGTCACCTACAGTCTGTACCTGTCACCTACAGTCTATACCTGTCACCTTCAGTCTGTACCTGTCACCTTCAGTCTGTACCTGTCACCTTCAGTATGTACCTGTACCTGTCACCTACAGTCTGTACCTGTCACCTTCAGTCTATACCTGTCACCTTCAGTCTGTACCTGTCACCTTCAGTCTGTACCTGTCACCTTCAGTATGTACCTGTACCTGTCACCTACAGTCTGTACCTGTCACCTACAGTATGTACCTGTACCTGTCACCTACAGTCTGTACCTGTCACCTACAGTATGTACCTGTCACCTACAGTCTATACCTGTCACCTACAGTATGTACCTGTCACCTTCAGTATGTACCTGTACCTGTCACCTACAGTCTGTACCTGTCACCTACAGTCTGTACCTGTCACCTACAGTATGTACCTGTCACCTTCAGTATGTACCTGTACCTGTCACCTACAGTCTGTACCTGTCACCTACAGTCTGTACCTGTCACCTACAGTCTGTACCTGTCACCTACAGTCTGTACCTGTCACCTACAGTCTATACCTGTCACCTACAGTCTGTACCTGTCACCTACAGTATGTACCTGACACCTACAGTATGTACCTGTCACCTACAGTATGTACCTGTCACCTACAGTATGTACCTGTACCTGTCACCTACAGTCTGTACCTGTCACCTACAGTCTGTACCTGTCACCTACAGTATGTACCTGTCACCTACAGTATGTACCTGTCACCTACAGTATGTACCTGTCACCTTCAGTATGTACCTGTCACCTACAGTCTGTACCTGTCACCTACAGTCTGTACCTGTCACCTACAGTCTGTACCTGTCACCTACAGTCTGTACCCGTCACCTACAGTCTGTACCCGTCACCTACAGTCTGTACCTGTCACCTACAGTCTGTACCCGTCACCTACAGTCTGTACCTGTCACCTACAGTCTGTACCTGTCACCTACAGTATGTACCTGTCACCTACAGTCTGTACCTGTCACCTACAGTCTGTACCTGTCACCTACAGTCTGTACCTGTCACCTACAGTCTGTACCTGTCACCTACAGTCTGTACCTGTCACCTACAGTCTGTACCTGTCACCTACAGTCTGTACCTGTCACCTACAGTCTGTACCTGTCACCTACAGTTTGTACCTGTCACCTACAGTCTGTACCTGTCACCTACAGTCTGTACCTGTCACCTACAGTCTGTACCTGTCACCTTCAGTCTGTACCTGTCACCTTCAGTCTGTACCTGTACCTGTCACCTACAGTCTATACCTGTCACCTTCAGTATGTACCTGTACCTGTCACCTACAGTCTGTACCTGTCACCTACAGTCTGTACCTGTCACCTTCAGTCTGTACCTGTCACCTTCAGTATGTACCTGTACCTGTCACCTACAGTCTGTACCTGTCACCTACAGTCTGTACCTGTCACCTACAGTATGTACCTGTCACCTACAGTATGTACCTGTACCTGTCACCTACAGTCTGTACCTGTCACCTACAGTCTGTACCTGTCACCTACAGTCTGTACCTGTCACCTACAGTCTGTACCTGTCACCTACAGTCTGTACCTGTACCTGTCACCTACAGTATGTACCTGTCACCTACAGTATGTACCTGTCACCTACAGTATGTACCTGTCACCTACAGTCTGTACCTGTCACCTACAGTATGTACCTGTCACCTACAGTCTGTACCTGTCACCTACAGTATGTACCTGTACCTGTCACCTACAGTCTGTACCTGTCACCTACAGTATGTACCTGTCACCTACAGTCTATACCTGTCACCTACAGTATGTACCTGTCACCTACAGTATGTACCTGTCACCTACAGTCTGTACCTGTCACCTACAGTCTGTACCTGTCACCTTCAGTATGTACCTGACACCTACAGTATGTACCTGTCACCTACAGTATGTACCTGTACCTGTCACCTACAGTCTGTACCTGTCACCTACAGTCTGTACCTGTCACCTACAGTATGTACCTGTCACCTACAGTATGTACCTGTCACCTACAGTATGTACCTGTACCTGTCACCTACAGTATGTACCTGTCACCTACAGTATGTACCTGTACCTGTCACCTACAGTATGTACCTGTCACCTACAGTATGTACCTGTCACCTACAGTATGTACCTGTCACCTACAGTCTGTACCTGTCACCTTCAGTATGTACCTGTCACCTACAGTCTGTACCTGTCACCTACAGTCTGTACCTGTCACCTACAGTCTGTACCGTCACCTACAGTCTGTACCCGTCACCTACAGTCTGTACCTGTCACCTACAGTATGTACCTGTCACCTACAGTCTGTACCTGTCACCTACAGTCTGTACCTGTCACCTACAGTCTGTACCTGTCACCTACAGTCTGTACCTGTCACCTACAGTCTGTACCTGTCACCTACAGTCTGTACCTGTCACCTACAGTCTGTACCTGTCACCTACAGTATGTACCTGTACCTGTCACCTACAGTCTGTACCTGTCACCTACAGTCTGTACCTGTCACCTACAGTCTGTACCTGTCACCTACAGTCTGTACCTGTCACCTACAGTCTGTACCTGTCACCTACAGTCTGTACCTGTCACCTACAGTCTGTACCTGTCACCTACAGTCTGTACCTGTCACCTACAGTATGTACCTGTCACCTACAGTCTGTACCTGTCACCTACAGTCTATACCTGTCACCTACAGTCTGTACCTGTCACCTACAGTCTGTACCTGTCACCTACAGTCTGTACCTGTCACCTACAGTCTGTACCTGTCACCTACAGTCTATACCTGTCACCTACAGTCTGTACCTGTCACCTACAGTCTGTACCTGTCACCTACAGTCTGTACCTGTCACCTCACAGTCTGTACCTGTCACCTACAGTCTGTACCCGTCACCTACAGTCTGTACCCGTCACCTACAGTCTGTACCTGTCACCTACAGTCTGTACCTGTCACCTACAGTCTGTACCTGTCACCTACAGTCTGTACCTGTCACCTTCAGTATGTACCTGTACCTGTCACCTACAGTCTATACCTGTCACCTACAGTCTATACCTGTCACCTACAGTCTGTACCTGTCACCTTCAGTATGTACCTGTACCTGTCACCTTCAGTCTGTACCTGTCACCTTCAGTATGTACCTGTACCTGTCACCTACAGTCTGTACCTGTCACCTACAGTCTGTACCTGTCACCTACAGTCTGTACCTGTACCTGTCACCTACAGTCTATACCTGTCACCTACAGTCTATACCTGTCACCTACAGTCTATACCTGTCACCTACAGTCTGTACCTGTCACCTACAGTCTGTACCTGTCACCTTCAGTATGTACCTGTACCTGTCACCTACAGTCTGTACCTGTCACCTACAGTCTGTACCTGTCACCTACAGTCTGTACCTGTCACCTACAGTCTGTACCTGTCACCTTCAGTCTGTACCTGTCACCTTCAGTATGTACCTGTACCTGTCACCTACAGTCTGTACCCGTCACCTACAGTCTGTACCTGTCACCTACAGTCTGTACCTGTCACCTACAGTCTGTACCTGTCACCTACAGTCTATACCTGTCACCTACAGTCTGTACCTGTCACCTACAGTCTATACCTGTCACCTACAGTCTGTACCTGTCACCTACAGTCTGTACCTGTCACCTACAGTCTATACCTGTCACCTACAGTCTATACCTGTCACCTACAGTCTGTACCTGTCACCTTCAGTATGTACCTGTACCTGTCTCCTACAGTATGTACCTGTACCTGTCTCCTACAGTATCTATCTGTCTCCTGTCAGATCATTCCAGGGCGTGGCCAGCTCTCCCCAGGATGTGAGGCTTTATGCTTCCTGTACGCTGCTGGCTGCTGGTGCCCGCTATGACAACACAGGAGGGGAGACGGGAGGAGGAGTGCGGGAGGGAGCGATAGAGGCATGCGTGGAATGGTTGATTGAGAATGAGTTCATATCTATCCAAAGAGAGGGTAATGAGAGGGGAGAGGGGGAGAGTGGGATGAGAGAGGGGGCAGGAGGACAAGAGAGGACTGCCCCACCCACCTGGGTTCTGCCACCCTCTCCTCCTCTCTCTCTCCTCCCGAGGCACTGGGCATCTTCTCAGATCTACAGAGAGCCATGAAGAGCTTCGTATTGGACAACGACCTACACACACTCTACCAGGTACCCCCCATCCTCCAGATAACTCCTGTGTTTGTATCCTCCAGATAACCCCTGTGTTTGTATCCTCCAGATATCTCATGTGTTTGTATCCTCCACTGTGTTTGTATCCTCCAGATATCTCCTGTGTTTGTATCCTCCACTGTGTTTGTATCCTCCAGATAACCCCTGTGTTTGTATCCTCCAGATATCTCATGTGTTTGTATCCTCCAGATAACTCCTGTGTTTGTATCCTCCACTGTGTTTGTATCCTCCAGATAACTCATGTGTTTGTATCCTCCACTGTGTTTGTATCCTCCAGATATCTCCTGTGTTTGTATCCTCCAGATATCTCATGTGTTTGTATCCTCCACTGTGTTTGTATCCTCCAGATAACTCATGTGTTTGTATCCTCCACTGTGTTTGTATCCTCCAGATAACTCATGTGTTTGTATCCTCCACTGTGTTTGTATCCTCCAGATAACCCCTGTGTTTGTATCCTCCAGATATCTCATGTGTTTGTATCCTCCACTGTGTTTGTATCCTCCAGATAACTCATGTGTTTGTATCCTCCACTGTGTTTGTATCCTCCAGATAACTCCTGTGTTTGTATCCTCCAGATAACTCCTGTGTTTGTATCCTCCAGATAACTCCTGTGTTTGTATCCTCCACTGTGTTTGTATCCTCCAGATAACCCCTGTGTTTGTATCCTCCACTGTGTTTGTATCCTCCAGATATCTCCTGTGTTTGTATCCTCCACTGTGTTTGTATCCTCCAGATATCTCCTGTGTTTGTATCCTCCAGATAACCCCTGTGTTTGCTGAGTGGACCACAATAGACTGGTACCAGTTCTGGTGTCTGTGGGAGGGGCTTGGCTCATCCAATAAGAGAGTAGCAGAGCTGGTGGGTGTTCAGGAGAGCTTCTTGGCTCGGTCAGTTAGCGGGAAACTGATTGCCAAGACAGACAGACAGAGACGCCAGATGGCCATACACAAACGGTACAGCATAACACCCAGACCAGGGTTTCCCATAGCTTTTGGAGAGAAAAACATTTTTGAATTAAAAGTTGATCAATAAAATTTGCGCTGGCCAATTTTCCCGGGAGAAAAAACAAATCCCATTGCGAAAATGTATTGCTGTTTAATACCAGCGGATGTAGTGAGAGCTGCTGCTTCAGCCTGTCTCACCTTGCTTCAAAGTAGCCAAAATACAACCAAACAGGCTATTATTTAATAAAGACTTCTATATACCATTGAAACCAGTAGTCTATTATTTAATAAAGACTTCTATATACCATTGAAACCAGTAGCATATAATCCTAGTTATATTACCAACCCATCAGAGTAGTTGATAATCCTAGTAGTTGATAATCCTAGTAGTTGATAATCCTAGTAGTTGATCATCCTAGTAGTTGATCATCCTAGTAGTTGATCATCCTAGTAGTTGATCATCCTAGTAGTTGATCATCCTAGTAGTTGATACTCCTAGTTATATTACCAACCCATCAGTAGTTGATAATCCTAGTTATATTACCAACCCATCAGTAGTTGATAATCCTAGTTATATTACCAACCCATCAGTAGTTGATAATCCTAGTAGTTGATAATCCTAGTTATATTACCAACCCATCAGAGTAGTTGATAATCCTAGTAGTTGATATTCCTAGTAGTTGATAATCCTAGTAGTTGATAATCCTAGTAGTTGATAATCCTAGTAGTTGATAATCCTAGTCATAAAACACAACTCTAGTCATATTAGCAACGGTGTTTTCCCTATGGAACGAACATTTACATGTAGCCTACTGCCTTGTTATAGCCTGCTGCCTTGTTATAGCCCTACTGCCTTGTTATAGCCCTACTGCCTTGTTATAGCCTTACTGCCTTGTTATAGCCCTACTGCCTTGTTATAGCCCTACTGCCTTGTTATAGCCCTACTGCCTTGTTATAGCCCTACTGCCTTGTTATAGCCCTACTGCCCTGTTATAGCCCTACTGCCTTGTTATAGCCCTACTGCCTTGTTATAGCCCTACTGCCTTGTTATAGCCTTACTGCCTTGTTATAACCCTACTGCCTTGTTATAGCCCTACTGCCTTGTTATAACCCTACTGCCTTGTTATAGCCCTACTGCCTTGTGTGCATTGCTGTGCTTATAATGTGAAGAAATAATAGTTTATCAACATTTTAAGATAAATGTTCATTGTTTTTTAAAGTTGAATTTCCATATGGGTCTGGTACGTTTTTTAAAATATATATGTTTTAAATAAGAACAAATTCTTATCTTCAGGTTCTTCACTACTCTGGTCCTTCAGGACCTTGTCAATGAGGTTCCTCTGGGTACCGTGGCAACCAAGTACAACTGTAGCCGCGGACAGCTACAGTCTCTACAGCAGTCTGCCTCCACGTATGCAGGTAAACACACACAGCCCTGCCCAGGTAACACAGTAGTCTTTTTCCTCCCCTAGGTAACAGTGTTCTGTTAGTTTCTTCTGTCCCCGCATGTCCCAGACCATGCTGTAACCATAGTAACGGTGTGGTTTCCTGTCCCGTAGGCATGGTAACGGTGTTCTGCCGGCGGCTGGGATGGCACAGCTTGGAGTTACTCCTGTCCCAGTACCAGACCAGGCTGAGCTTTGGGGTCCAGAGGGAACTGGTCGACCTGGTCAGGGTCTCACTGCTGAGCGCAACAAGGGCACGAACACTCTACGACCAGGGCCTCGCTACGGTGGCCCAGCTGGCCAGGGCAAAGGTCACTGAGGTGGAGAAGGCCCTACGCAAGGCTGTCCCCTTTAAGAGGTTAGGAGGAGGAGGAGGAGAGTGTGTTGTAAAGGGCTGGTGATGGTGATGGTGGTGATGGTGATGATGATGGTGGTGGTGATGATGATGGTGATGGTGATGGTGGTGATGATGGTGATGGTGGTGATGATGATCTCTTCCTTCCTCCAGTTCTCGTCGTGCGATGGATGAGACCGATGGTGGTGGGGGAGGCAGCCGAGAGGCAGAGCTTACGGTGTGTCTGGGTCAGTGGGGGGCATGCTCTTACAGAATACGAGGCAGCCATTGAAATCGTGTCTGAGGCCAGGCTCCTCCTCCAGCAAGACCTCGCCCTATTGGGGGTGACCTGGGACCCAGGGACACTGCCCACGGAAACACGCCCTACCAACGACCATGACAACGACTCACCTGAGACACAGCGGGACCGGTCCAAATCCTGGAGAGATAAAGAGAGGAGGTTAAATGAGAAGAAAGAGATGGAAGACGGAGGGAGAAACGTGGTTGAACAGAAAGAGGTAGAGGGGAGAGAGAAGAACGTGGGAGAGAGGAAAGGGGAGGAGCAGAGAGGGAGAGAGAAGAACGAGGGAGAGAGGAAAGGGGAGGAGCAGAGAGGGAGAGAGAAGAACGAGGGAGAGAGGAAAGGGGAGGAGCAGAGAGGGAGAGAGAAGAATGAGGGAGAGAGGAAAGGGGAGGAGCAGAGAGGGAGAGAGAAGAACGAGGGAGAGAGGAAAGGGGAGGAGCAGAGAGGGAGAGAGAAGAACGAGGGAGAGAGGAAAGGGGAGGAGCAGAGAGGGAGAGAGAAGAACGAGGGAGTGGAGGTGGGAGAGAGGGAAGAGAGAGGAGTAGAGGTGGGAGAGAGAAAGGAGAGAGGAGGAGTGGAGGTGGGAGAGAGGGAAGAGGGAGGAAGCGAGGGAGACCCTAACCTTCCTGTCTGTGACAGGAGAGGTATAAACACCCAGGACTTAGCTGAACTAGTCAGTAGCCCTCACCCCCCTCTCAATCCCTCCAACCACCCCTTCCACTCTCCCCCTCCCCGTTTCAGAGCCCCCACCTCCCGAGTGGAGGAACCTCTGACCAGTGTTTCTGGGGGGACAGTAAAGAGGGACGGACTGGGCGTGGCAGGGAGATCTTCTGCACAGGCATGTAGAGGACAGCCGTCCACAGCTCTGAGGAAAGTACTGCGCTCTATACACTCAGAGAGGAGGGAGGAGGAGGAGAGGAGAGAGGAGGAGGAGAGGAGGGAGGATGAAAAGAGGGAGGATGAAAATAGGGGGAGAGAGAGAGGAGGAGGAGGAGGAGAGGAGAGAGAGAGAGGAGGAGGAGAAGATGGGAGAAAGGGAGGAGAAGAGCGTAGAGAAAAGAGAGAGTGAGGAGAGGAGGAGAGGCACATCGTTTAAACTTCCTCCTAAAACACTACCAGTCCCTGCCCCGATCTCGGTTTCTACCCCAAAGTCTGCACCTCTCCTCCAGAGCAAGGCACCACCAGAGGTCCCTGTCCCCCCTCCTCCCTGCCTCCTCTCCCCTGTCCCTCCTACCCTCTTCCTCTCCTCTGCCCAAGCCCCAGCTCTTTCTCTCTCTTTTGTAGTCAAACGCCAGAGGGTGGAAGAGCAGGATAGGTGTGGGTCTCTTGAACTCTACGAGGAGGAGGGAAGGTTTGGGGATAGTTTGGAGTTGGACACTCAAACTGAGAGAATGATTCTACGACAAGACCAGAGAGAGGAGAGAGAGTGTGCTAACTCACAGCATGAGAGAGGAAGGAGGGAGAAGGGTGGAGAGGAGGAGAGAGGAAGGAGGGAGAGAGGTGGAGAGGAGAGAGGAAGGAGGGAGAAAGATGGAGAGGAGGAGAGAGGAAGGAGGGAGAAAGGTGGAGAGGAGGAGAGAGGAAGGAGGGAGAAGGGTGGAGAGGAGGAGAGAGGGAGGGAGAAGGGTGGAGAGGCGGAGAGAGGGAACAGGGAGAAGGGTGGAGAGGAGGAGAGAGGGAACAGGGAGAAGGGTGGAGAGGCGGAGAGAGGGAACAGGGAGAAGGGTGGAGAGCTGGAGAGAGGGAACAGGGAGAAGGGTGGAGAGGAGGAGAGAGGGAGGGAGAAGGGTGGAGAGGAGGAGAGAGGGAGGGAGAAGGGTGGAGAGGAGGAGAGAGGGACTGGGAGACGGGTGGAGAGGGAAATTCACCGACGTTAACCCACCGAACCCCTCAACAGTCAACAGTATCCATGGCAACCCCCATACCTATGATTTCCATGAGACGCTGGCCCAGATACAACTTCTCTCTGACTGACAGCCAGATGGAACAGATCCTCGACAACCAGGTACACACACACACACACACTCAACCACAGCCACCACATTGATTATGATGATGATGGTGGTGGTGATAATGATGATGATAATAATGATGGTGGGGGTGATGATGATGGTGGTGGTGATAATGATGATGATAATAATGATGGTGGGGGTGATGGTGGTGGTGGTGGTGATGATGATGGTGGTGGTAATGATGATGGTGGTGGTGATTATGGTGGTGGTGATGATGGTGATGGTGGTGATGATAGTGATGGTGGTGGTGATGGTGGTGGTGGTGGTGATGATGGTGATGGTGGTGATTATGGTGATGGTGATGATGATGATGATAGTGATGATGATGGTGTTGATGATGATGATGATGGTATTTATTATGGAGATGGTGTTGATGATGGAGATGGTGTTTATGATGATGATGGTATTTATGATGATGATGATGGTATTTATTATGGAGATGGTGTTGATGATGGAGATGGTGTTTATGATGGTGTTTATGAAGGAGAGGGTATTTATGATGGAGATGGTGTTTATGATGGAGATGGTGCTTATGATGGAGATGGTATTTATGATGATGATGGTGTTTATGAAGGAGATGGTATTTATGATGATGATGGTGTTCATGATGGAGATGGTGTTTATGATGGAGATGGTGTTTATGATGGAGATGGTGTTTATGAAGGAGATGGTATTTATGATGGTGTTCATGATGGAGATGGTGATGATGATGGTGTTTATAATGGAGATTGTATTTATGATGAGGATGGTGTTTATGAAGGAGAGGGTATTTATGATGATGATGGTGTTTATGAAGGAGATGGTGTTTATGAAGGAGATGGTGTTTATGAAGGAGATGGTGTTTATGAAGGAGATGGTGTTTATGATGATGGTGTTTATGATGGAGATGATGATGATGGAGATGATGGTGGTGGTGATGATGGAGATGGTGTTTATGATGATGATGGTGTTTATGATGGAGATGGTGTTTATGATGGAGATGGTGTTTATGATGATGGAGGTGTTTATGATGATGATGATGGTGGTGATGATGGTGGTGGTGATGATGGAGATGATGGTGGTGGTGATGATGGAGATGATGGTGGTGGTGATGATGGTAGTGATGGTGGTTGGGATGATGGTGGTGGTGATGATGATAGTAAGGATGATGGTGGTGTACTCTTCCTCCCACAGATCTTGGCAGGCAATAATGATGACGATGATGAACCCTTCCCACCCCCTAGCGCACACCGCTCCTCAGTGACCAATGAGAACAGTCTAAACGGCAGTAGCAGCTTCCTATTCGACAGCCTGTACGACAGCTCTTTATTGGCTGGGCTCAGCCACGACTCTCACCAATCAGAGGAAGAGAAGGGGGCCTGTTGTCATGGAGACCAGTCTCCTGTCCAACCAGCAGCGGCAACGCAGCGGGCTCATAGCCAATCAGGAGGCAGAGGAACAGGAGGCCGTCCAATGGGGCGAGTCGTCCTTCAACCTATCAGAGTGGGGCGACTCTCTTCTGGTTGGAGAGCACTTCCTGGAGAGGCGGAGCCTGCTGAGACACACGGCGGGATTGCAACATGAACAAGACTGCGGTCAGACCGACAGACCCCAACCTGACCATGGGGAAACAGAGAAACAAGGACCTCAACCCAACCACAGCAATGGTCAGACAGACGATCACGGTCGGGGAAAAAACACACATGACCAGTGTTTGACGGAGCAACCGCAACACAATCACAGTGGTCTGTTATATGAACCCAAAGACAACCATAACCAGACAGACAGACTGACACAGAACACTGGTGGAGAAGAAGTGGAACCTTCCTGGTCAGAGAGACGGGGAGAGAAGAGGAGAGAGGGGATGAGAAATGTAGTGGGAGAGGAAAGGGGAGAAAAAGGAGGAGATGGAGGGGTTGAGAAGGAGAGAGATATGAGAAGTGTGGCAGTGTGTGAGAGCAGGCTGTTTAAAAGACCTGCATCATGGAGAGATGGAGGGAGAGAGCGAGAGGAGGAGAGAGAGAAGAGGAGAGAGGAAAACAGAAAGAGAGAGCGAGAGGAGGAGAGAGAGAAGAGGAGAGAGGAAAACAGAAAGAGAGAGCGAGAGGAGGAGAGAGAGAAGAGGAGAGAGGAAAACAGAAAGAGAGAGCGAGAGGAGAGAGAGAGAAGAGGAGAGAGGAAAACAGAAAGAGAGAGCGAGAGGAGGAGAGAGAGGAGAGGAGAGAGGAAAACAGAAAGAGAGAGCGAGAGGAGGAGAGAGAGAAGAGGAGAGAGTCTGAACCCTCCCTCCTCTGCAGCCCTGGACTCCAGGACATCTTTGATCGTTGGCCTAGTATGTCTGACCAGCCCTCCCAACACCCTCTGCTACCACCTGCTCACACACTCTCACACACTGCTGTTGACAACCAAGACTCAGAGGACAGTTTGACTGGTCTGACTTATCTAACAGCACTGGGACGTGCTGAGGAGGACAGAGAGACAGAGGACAGTTTGACTGGTCTAACAGCACTGGGACGTGCTGAGGAGGACAGAGAGACAGACGACAGTTTGACTGGTCTGACTGATCTAACAGCACTGGGACGTGCTGAGGAGGACAGAGAGACAGAGGACAGTTTGACTGGTCTGACTGATCTAACAGCACTGGGACGTGCTGAGGAGGACAGAGAGACAGAGGACAGTTTGACTGGTCTGACTGATCTAACAGCACTGGGATGTGCTGAGGAGGACAGAGAGACAGAGCACAGTTTGACTGGTCTAACAGCACTGGTACGTACTGAGGAGGACAGAGAGACAGGAGAGACCAGTGTGAGATGGGGGGAGACGAGGCAACCCCTGAGGGAGAAAGAGGGGGAGAGACGAGGGGAGAACAACGTGAGATGGGGGGAGACAGGGGGACAACTGGGGGAGATAGAAGAGGGGAGATCAGGTGGGGCTCATGGGGACCTCATCCCCCCAACTCAAGAAACTGTCAAACTGACCATCTCCTCTGTCCAATCACCTCACATTATTAGGACTATCAACCAACCACCTTACACCACCAGGACTATCCACCATTCACCTCTCACCACCAGACCTCTCAACCAACCAACTCTTATTACCCATCATCTCAACCAATCAACCCCCACCCCCTCGACCTATCCACCAATCAGCTCATTCCTCCCGCCTCCCTGATCAACCAGCAGTCTCTGTTGGTCCCCAGTTCCTGAGACCAGATCCCAAAACAGACACACACTCTCACTCAGCCCCCAAAACAGACCTCAAACCTCCCCCCTCTCCCCAAAACAGACACACACTCTCACTCAGCCCCCAAAACAGACCTCAAACCTCCCCCCTCCCCAAAACAGACACACACTCTCACTCAGCCCCAAAACAGACCTCAAACCTCCCCTCTCCCCAAAACAGACCCTAAACCTCCCCGTCACCCCAAAACAGACCCTAAACCTCCCCTCACCCCAAAACAGACCCTAAACCTTCCCCCAAAACAGATACCAAACCTCTCCCCAAAACAGACACCAAACCTCCCCCTCAACCCAAAACGTTGCTAGACTCTCCTCCTGTCCTCTCCTCCCCTCATCTCTGACTGACGAGGGCTTCACCCTCCAGCTCTCCCAGGATGCATCTCTCTCCCAGCAGCCCTAGCGGTGGGCTGGCCATCATAGACGTGGCGAGCGACAGAACACTGTTCTACACCTTTATAGAGGAGTGGAGGAGGAAGGAGAGGTATTCCCTCGTTCCTGTCTGTCAAACGAAAGAACACGGAGGAGACGGAGGGATTGGAGGGAGGCAGATGAGAGGTAACTACGCACGCACAGACACACTCACACCAGGGCTACAATTTCCTTAATATATAATAATAATATATCCCATTTAGCAGACGCTTTTGTCCAAAGCGACTTACAAGTCGGCTGGGGCCACTACTTTTACATATGGGTGGCCCCAGCGGGAATCGAACCCACGACGCTTGGCGTTGCAAGCGCCATGCTCTACCGACTGAGCCACACAGGACCCTTGCGGAGGCCCTATTGAGTGGCTGCATGCCTTGCGTCCTATGTGCCCCAGTGATTATAGAGACTATTATTTCTAGCAAACCAGATTCCTTTCTGAAGTTGTTCCTTTGTCAAATCAAACTGTATTTGTCACATGCGCCGAATACAACAGAATACAGTGAAATACTTACAGGCCCTTAACCAACAACGCAGTTCAAGAAATAGAGTTAAGAAAAGATTTACTAAATAAACTAAAGTAAAAAATAAATAAAAAAGTGTAATTATTTGATCAAAAGTTAACACAAGAAATGTACATAACAGTAACAAGGCTAAATACAGGGGGGTACGATGAGCGGGGGTACAGCTTAGTCGAGGTCATTTGTAAAGTGACGATGCATAGGTATTTATCTCGACTGGTAGGCTCGTGTCACTGGGCAGCTCGCGGCTGGGTTTCCCTTTGAAGTCTGTAATGGTTTTCAAGCGAGCGTCAGAGACGGTGTAGTAGGATTCAGTCTTAGTCCTGCTTTTCCTGTCTGAGGGCATAGCAGGATTTCTTATAAGATTCCGGATTTCTGTCCCGCTCCTTGAAAGCGGCAGCTCTAGCCTTAAGCCTGGTGCAGATGTTGCCTGTAATCCATGGCTTCTGGTTGGGAAATGTACGTATGGTCACTGTGGGGACGACGTCGTCGATACACTTATTGATGAAGCCGGTGACTGAGGTGGTATACTCCTCAATGCCATTGGATGAATTCCGGAACATATTCCAGTCTGCGCTAGCAAAACATTCCTGTAGCTTAGCATCCGCGTCATCTGACCACTTCCGTATTGAGCGAGTCACTGGTCCTTTCTGCTTTAGTTTTTGCTTGTAAGCAGGAATCAAGAGGATAGAATTATGGTCTGATTTGCCAAATGAAGGGCGGGGAGAGCTTTGAATGTGTCTCTAGAGTTTTTTTCTTCTTCTGTGGTTGTACATGTTTCGGATTTAAGTTTCCCTGCATTAAAGTCCCCGGCCACTAGGAGTGCCGCTTCTGGATGAGCATTTTGTTGTTTGTTTATGGTTGTTTATTTATTACACACAAATAGCCTAGTTTGGTGGGATAACAGCTGGTGATGAACTCTTCCTACAGCTGGTGATGAACTGCTGGAGATGAACTCTTCCTACAGCTGGTTGATGAACCCTTCCTACAGCTGGTTGATGAACTCTTCCTACAGCTGGTTGATGAACAGCTGGTGATGAACTCTTCCTACAGCTGGTTGATGAACTCTTCCTACAGCTGGTTGATGAACAGCTGGTGATGAACTCTTCCTACAGCTGGTTGATGAACCCTTCCTACAGCTGGTTGATGAACTCTTCCTACAGCTGGTTGATGAACAGCTGGTTGATGAACTCTTCCTACAGCTGGTTGATGAACTCTTCCTACAGCTGGTTGATGAACTCTTCCTACAGCTGGTTGATGAACTCTTCCTACAGCTGGTGATGAACTCTTCCTACAGCTGGGTGATGAACTCATCCTACAGCTGGGTGATGAACTCATCCTACAGCTGGTGATGAACTCTTCCTACAGCTGGTGATGACCTCTTCCTACAGCTGGTGATGAACTCATCCTACAGCTGGGTGATGAACTCTTCCTACAGCTGGTGATGACCTCTTCCTACAGCTGGTGATGAACTCATCCTACAGCTGGGTGATGAACTCTTCCTACAGCTGGTGATGAACTCTTCCTACAGCTGGTGATGAACTCTTCCTACAGCTGGTGATGAACAGCTGGTGATGAACTATTCCTACAGCTGGTGATGAACAGCTGGTGATGAACTCTTCCTACAGCTGGTGATGAACAGCTGGTGATGAACTATTCCTACAGCTGGTGATGAACAGCTGGTGATGAACTCTTCCTACAGCTGGTGATGAACAGCTGGTTGATTGACTCTTCCTACAGCTGGTGATGAACTCATCCTACAGCTGGTGATGAACTCTTCCTACAGCTGGTGATGAACTCTTCCTACAGCTGGTGATGAACAGCTGGTGATGAACTATTCCTACAGCTGGTGATGAACAGCTGGTGATGAACTCTTCCTACAGCTGGTGATGAACAGCTGGTTGATTGACTCTTCCTACAGCTGGTGATGAACTCTTCCTACAGCTGGTGATGAATTCTTCCTACAGCTGGTTGATGCGTGGAGAGAAATGTGTTCTGATAAGCCCAGTCAATGCCAACAATTATAAATGCCCCGTGGAAAAAACACAGCTTTAATGGCCTCTATTGAAAGAGGAGGATCCCAGCGTTCCATTCTATTGAATGAGGAGGATCCCAGCTTTCCATTCTATTGAAAGAGGAGGATCCCAGCTTTCCATTCTATTGAAAGAGGAGAATCTCAGCATCCATTCTATTGAAAATAGGAGACTCCCAGCTTTCCATTCTTGTACTATTTATTTCTTAACTCCTGTCAGTGACCACGTTTACATGCACACAGTGTTCCGGATAGAAGCTCATATCCAGCTTAAGGTCTTTTTTGGGATAAGCTGTTTACATGCACCTTTGATATCCAGCTGACAAGTATGAATAAACAGAATATATCCTCATGGAAGTTCATATGGGTTAAGTGGAATAGTAGCTAAAACAGGGACACTGACTGTAATGGAATAGTAACTAAAATAGGGACACTGACTAATGGAATAGTAACTAAAACAGGGACACTGACTAATGGAATAGTAACTAAAATAGGGACACTGACTAATGGAATAGTAACTAAAACAGGGACACTGACTAATGGAATAGTAACTAAAATAGGGACACTGACTAATGGAATAGTAACTAAAATAGGGACACTGACTAATGGAATAGTAACTAAAACAGGGACACTGACTAATGGAATAGTAACTAAAACAGGGACACTGACTAATGGAATAGTAACTAAAACAGGGACACTGACTGTGGGTCTATAACCTCATACATGTTGCGGCATATACAGGGCCTTCTTAAAGTATTCAGACCCCTTTACTTCTACCACATTTTGGTAGGTTGCAACATTATTCTAAAATTGATTAAACCGTTTTCCCCCTCATAAATCTACACATAATACCCCATAATGAAAAAGCAAAAACTGTTTTTTTTTTTAGAAATGTTTGCAAATTTTTTTTTTTTTTTAAACACATCACATTTACAAAAGTATTCAGACCCTTTACTCAGCTTTACTCACTTTGTTGAAGCACCTTTGGCAGCGATTACAGCCTCGAGTCTTCTTGGGAATGACGCTACAAGCTTGGCACACCTGTATTTGGGGAGTTTCTCCCATTCTTCTCTGCAGATCCTCTCCAGCTCTGTCAGGGTGGATGGGGAGCATCGCTGCACAGCTATTTTCAGGTTTCTCCAGTGATGTAAACCTATAACAGGATGTTGGTGTGCATGTAAACCTGTAACAGGATGTTGGTGTGCATGTAAACCTATAACAGGATGTTGGTGTGCATGTAAACCTACAACAGGATGTTGGTGTGCATGTAAACCTATAACAGGATGTTGGTGTGCATGTAACTCCAGGCCTGACACACACACAATGACTACATAAGCTTATTGAGTGTTATTGATGTTTCTATGACTGAGTCCTAGTTATTGATGTTTCTATGACTGAGTCCTAGTTATTGATGTTTCTATGACTGAGTCCTAGTTATTGATGTTTCTATGACTGAGTCCTAGTTATTGATGTTTCTATGACTGAGTCCTAGTTATTGATGTTTCTATGACTGAGTCCTAGTTATTGATGTTTCTATGACCGAGTCCTAGTTATTGATGTTTCTATGACTGAGTCCTAGTTATTGATGTTTCTATGACTGAGTCCTAGTTATTGATGTTTCTATGACTGAGTCCTAGTTATTGATGTTTCTATGACTGAGTCCTAGTTATTGATGTTTCTATGACTGAGTCCTAGTTATTGATGTTTCTATGATGTGTGTAGGTCTTCCCCGGTGTTCCTCAGGAAGTGTGGTGTTAACAGGACTGGCTGTCTGCTGGGGAGGAACAGACTGTTACTACATATCACTACTACAGCAGCAGAGTACCGGTACGCATACTACTACTACTATACTATAACTACTACTACTACTACTACTACTATACTATAACTACTGCTACTACTACTGCTACTGCTACTACTACTACCGGTACTACTACTACTACTACTGCTACTGCTACTACTACTACTACTACTACTATACTATAACTACTACTACTACTACTACTACTACTACTACTACTATACTATAACTACTACTACTACTACTGCTACTGCTACTACTACTACTACTGCAGCAGAGTACCGGTACGCATACTACTACTACTACTGCTACTGCTACTGCTACTACTACTACTGCTACTACTACTACTACTACTACTACTACTACTACTACTGCTGCTACTGGTACTACTACTACTATACTACTACTGCTACTACTACTACTACTGCTACTGTTACTACTACTACTACTAGGACTGCTGTCTGCTACTACACTACTGTTACTACATATCACTACTACTGGTACTACTACTAACTACTACTGGTACTACTACTACTACTACTGCTACTGCTGCTGCTACTGCTACTACTACTACTACTGCCACTACTGCTACCGCTACTACTATACCGCCACTGCTACTACTACTACTACCACTGCTACTGTTACTGCCACTGCTACTACTACTACTACTATACTACTACCACTACTACTACTGCTACTATACTATATACTACTACTACTACTACTACTGCCACTACTACTACTGCTGCTACGCAGCAGAGCACTGCACGATAACCACCACCACCGCCACCACTGCCGGCGCCACCACCGCCGGCGCCACTACTACTACCACTACTACCACCACCTACTACCGCCACTGGTACTACCACCACTGGTACTACAACCGTACACCATACTACTGCACCGCCACCGCTACCACCACCACACACCGCCACCGCCATCAGCACTACCACTACCACTACCCAGCGGCACCACCACTACCACCAGCGGCACCACTACTACCGCCACCGCCGCCGCCACCGCACTACCACTACCAGCGCCACCGCCACTACCACTGCGCCGCGCCGCCGCCACTACCACCGCCACCACTACCGCTACCGCCACCACCACCACCACCGCCGCCGCCACCGCCACCGCCGCCACCACCGCCACCGCCGCCGCCACCGCCACCGCCACCGCCACTGCCGCCGCTGCCACCGCCGCCACCGCCGCCGCTACCACCGCCACCGCCACCGCCACCGCTGCCACCACTGCTGCCACCGCTACCGGCGCCACCACTGCTACCACCAGCGCCACCACCACCGCCGCCGCCGGCTACTACTACACCACCACCGCCACCACCGCCGCCGCGCTGCCACCGCCGCTACGCCACCGCCGCTACCACTGCTACTACCACCGCCACCGCTACCACCGCTGCTACTACTACCACCACCGCCGCTGCCGCCGCTGCCGCCGCTACCGCTTACTGCTGCTGCCACCGCCGCTGCCACCGCCACCGCCGCTGCCACCGCCGCCACCGCCACCGCCACTGCCGTACTACTACCACTACTACTGCTACTACCGTTGCTGCCACCGCTGCCGCTGCCGCCGCCGCTGCTGCCGCCGCCACCACCGCCACCGCCGCCGCCACCGCCGCTACCACCGCCGCCGCCACCGCCGCCGCCACCACCGCTACCACCGCCGCCGCTACCACCGCCGCCACCGCCGCCGCCGCCGCTACCACCGCCGCCGCCGCCACCGCCGCCGCCTACCACCGCTTCCACCGCCGCCGCCACCGCCGCGCCACCACCGCCGCCACCGCCGCCACCACCACCACCGCCGCCGCCGCTGCCACCACCGCCACCGCCGCCACCGCCGCCACCACCACCGCGACCGCCACCGCCACTACCGCTACCGCCACCGCCGCCGCCACCGCTGCCGCCACCACCGCACCGCGCTGCCACCGCCACCGCCGCCGCCACCACCACCGCCACCACCACCGCCACCGCCCGCCGCCGCCACCGCCACCGCCACCGCCGCCACCGCCACAGCCACCGCCGCCGCCACCGCCGCCACCGCCGCCGCCACCGCCGCCACCGCCGCGGCCGCTGCACCACCGCCACCGCCACCGCCGCTGCCACAGCAGCGCCACCGCCGCCGCTGCCACTACCGCGGCCGCTACCGCCGCTACCACCACCGCCACCGCCACCGCCGCTGCTACCACCGCCACGCCAGCGCCACCACCACTGCCACTGCCGCCGCGGCCGCCACCACCACTGCCACCGCGGCCGCCGCTGCCACCACGGCACCACCGCACCACCACCACCGCCGCCGCCACCGCCGCCGCTGCTACCACGCACCGCCGCCGGCTACCACACCACCGCCGCCGCCACCACCGCTGCCACCGCCGGCGCCACGCGCCTAACGCCACTACCACCGCCGCCGCTACCACCACCGCTGCCACCGCCACCGCCGCCACCGCTGCCGGCTGCCGCTACCCACCGCAGCGCCACCACCACCAGCCGCGGCCGCCACCGCCGCCGCTGCCACCGCCACCACCACCGCCACCGCCGCCGCCACACCACCGCCGCCGCCACCGGCGGCGCCACCAGCGGCACCGCCGGCGCCACCACTACCGCCGCCAGCCGCCGCCGCCACTACCACCGCCACCGCCGCTGCCACCACCACCGCCGCGGCCACCGCCGCCACCAGCCACCGCACGGCGCACCGCCGCCACCACCACCGCCACCGCCGCCGCCACCGCCGCCACCGCTGCCGCGCCACCGCCGCCGCGGCCACCACCACCGCCACCACCACCGCCACCGCTGCTGCCGCCGCGGCCACCGCCACCGCCGCTACCACGCACCGCCACCGCCGCGGCGCCGCCACCACCGCCACCGCGGCCGCCACGGCCACCGCGGCGCCACCACCACCGCCGCCGGCCGCCGCCACCACCGCCACCGCCACCGCCGCCGCTGCTGCCACTCACCACAGCCACCGCCGCTGCCGCTGCCGCTACCACCACTGCCACTACCACCGCCACCACCGCCGCTGCTGCCATCACCGCCACCGCCGCCGCCGCCGCCGCCGCCACCACCGCCACCGCCACCACCGCTACCGCGCCACTGCCGCCGCCACCGCCGCCACTGCGCCACCACCGCTGCCGCTGCTGCCACTACTCCCACGCCACCGCTGCCGCCGCCGCCACTGCTACCGCTACTGCCGCTGCTACCACCACCGCCGCTACCGCCGCCACCACCACCGCCGCCACCGCCGCCGCCACCACCACCGCCACCGCCGCCACCGCCACCACCACCGCCGCCGCCACCGCCGCGCCGCCGCCGCGCCGCTGCCGCCGCCGTTGCCGCCATCACCACCGCCGCCGCCGCCGCGCCACCGCCACCGCCGCTGCCGCCGCTGCCACTGCCACCGCCGCCACCGCCACCACCACCACCGCTACCGCGCCACCGCCACCACCACCACCGCTACCGCGCCACGCGCCGCCACCGCCGGCAGCGCCACCGCTGCCACCACCACCGCCACCGCCACCGCCGCTGCCACACACCGCCGCCACCACCGCCGCACCACCACTGCTACCACCGCCGCCGCCGCTGCCGCCGCTGCACTACCACCGCCGCCACCACCGCCACCGCCGCCACCGCCACCGCCGCCACCGCCACCACCGCCGCCACCGCCACCGCCGCCACCGCCACCGCCACCGCCGCACCGCCACCGCCACCACCACCACCGCCACCGCCGCCGCTGCTACCACTACCACCACCGCCACCGCCACCGCCGCCACCACCACCGCCGCTACCACCACCGCCGCAGCCACCGCACGCCACCACCACCACCACCACCACCACCACCGCCGCAGCGGCCGCCGCCGCCACCGCCACCGCCGCCGCCACCGCCACCACCGCTGCCGCCGCCACCGCCACTGCTACCGCCGCTACCACGCACCGCCACCGCCACCACCACCACCGCCACCGCCAGCAGCCGCCGCCGCCACCACCACTGCTACTGCTGCTACTGCTACTACTACCACTGCCACTGCTGCCACTACCACTGCCACTGCTGCTACTACTACTACTACTACTGCTGCTGCTACTACTACTACTACTACTACTACTACTACTACTACTACTACTACTGCTACTGCTGCTACTACTACTACTGCTACTACTGCAGCAGCAGAGCTCGGGCAATAACACGCATACTACTACTACTACTACTGCAGGACAGAAGTACAACCACTCACCAACACAGGAACGGTCCTCTTCTCTCTCCTCTCTCTCTCTCTCTCACTCACTCACTCACTCACTCACTCACTCACATATAGGAACATTCCAGCAGTTAAATACAACAATCTATTTATTTATTTATTTTGTACTGTATTGTTTCTTTGGGATAGTTATACTGGCGTTCTGAGGTAGTTGAATCCATCTGAGGTAGTTGAAACCACGCGAAGCAGGGCTGGCGTTCTGAGGTAGTTGAAACCATGCGAAGCTGTACTGCGTTCTGAGCTAGTTGAAACCATGCGAAGCTGTACTGGCGTTCTGAGGTAGTTGAAACCACGCGAAGCTGTACTGGCGTTCTGAGCTAGTTGAAACCACGCGAAGCTGTACTGGCGTTCTGAGGTAGTTGAAACCACGCGAAGCTGTACTGGCGTTCTGAGGTAGTTGAAACCATGCGAAGCTGGGCTGGCGTTCTGAGCTAGTTGAAACCACGCGAAGCTGTACTGGCGTTCTGAGGTAGTTGAAACCACGCGAAGCTGTACTGGCGTTCTGAGCTAGTTGAAACCACGCGAAGCTGTACTGGCGTTCTGAGGTAGTTGAAACCACGCGAAGCAGGGCTGGCGTTCTGAGGTAGTTGAAACCACGCGAAGCTGTACTGGCGTTCTGATGTAGTTGAAACCACGCGAAGCTGTACTGGCGTTCTGAGGTAGTTGAAACCACGCGAAGCTGTACTGGCGTTCTGAGCTAGTTGAAACCACGCGAAGCTGTACTGGCGTTCTGAGGTAGTTGAAACCACGCGAAGCTGTACTGGCGTTCTGAGCTAGTTGAAACCACGCGAAGCTGTACTGGCGTTCTGAGCTAGTTGAAACCACGCGAAGCAGGGCTGGCGTTCTGAGGTAGTTGAAACCACGTGAATGCTCTGGTTTTCACTCTGACATTACTGTTCCACAGAGATGAGCTCCAGTCTGGCCCCGCCCCCGCTGGCTGCTGATTTGCCAGTTGAAGAGAGGGTGGAGCAGATGAGAGCCTGTCTGAGTAAGTCATTGGCCAACGGGGCAGGGGGTGTGGTCATGACTTATGACATCATCCAGGTATACAAGACACTGGTGCTGAGCTATGGTATCTCCTTGGAAGGACCCTGTGAAGACATGAAGGTACACACACACACAGATACACACACACACAGACACACACAGATACACACACAGACACACACACACAGATACACACACAGATACACACACACACACAGACACACACACAGATACACACACAGATACAGATACACACACAGATACAGATACACACACAGATACAGATACACACACAGATACACACACACACAGATACACACACACACACAGATACACACAGATACACACACACACAGATACACACAGATACACACACACACAGATACACACACACACAGATACACACACACACAGATACAGATACACACACACACACAGATACACACACAGATATACACAGACACACACAGATACAGATACACACACAGACACACACAGATACACACACACACAGACACACACAGATACAGATACACACACAGATACACACACACAGATACACACACAGATACACACACACACAGATACACACACACACACACACACAGACACACACACAGATATACACAGACACACACAGATACAGATACACACACAGACACACACAGACACACACAGATACAGATACACACACAGATACACACACACACACACACACAGATATACACACAGACACACACAGATACACACACACACAGACACACACAGATACACACACAGATACACACACACACACACAGATACACACACAGATATACACACAGATACACACAGACACACACAGATATACACACACACAGATACACACACACACAGATATATACACAGACACACACACACAAACACATACACAGACACACACACAGACACACACACACAGACACATACACAGACACACACACACACACAGATATACACACAGATACACACACACACACACACACACACACACACACACACACACACACACACAGATATACACAGACACACACACAGATACACACAGACACACACAGACACAGATACACACACACACACACACACACACACACACAGATATACACACACACACACACACAGATATACAGACACACACACATACACGCACACAGATACACACACGCAGATACACACACAGATATATACACACACACAGACACACACACAGATAGACACACAGATATACACACACACAGACATTTATATACAAGCTGTGTAGGTGGAGTTTTATCTAACTGTGTGTGCCTGTCTATCTGTGTGTGTGTGTCTGTCTATCTGTGTGTGTCTGTCTATCTGTCTGTGTGAGTTTAGGTGGCGTCTTGGCTGTTGGACCCGGGTGGTGAGGAGAGAACTCTAACCAACATGGTCACCTGCTACTGTCCCTCAGAACTACCGCTGCTTGATGGACACACACACTCCCCTCGCCTACGAGCAGCCATAGACAGCGTGCTAATACACAGCACCATGGGTCACCTCACTACCCTGCTGGAGAAAGATGGACTGATAGGTAAGGAACACATCTGACAGCCGGACTTCTACCTTATGTCTCAGTTTTTGATCATTCTGTCTCTCTCTCTCTGTCTCTCTCTCTGTCTCTCTCTGTCTCTGTCTCTCTCTGTCACTCTCTCTCTCTCTCTGTCTCTCTCTCTCTCTCTCTCTCTCTGTCTCTCTCTCTCTCTCTCTCTGTCTCTCTCTCTCTGTCTCTGTCTCTCTCTCTCTCTCTGTCTCTCTCTCTCTCTCTGTCTCTCTCTCTCTCTCTCTCTCTCTGTCTCTGTCTCTGTCTCTGTCTCTCTCTCTCTCTCTCTCTCTGGGGTGTCTGTCACCTGTGTGTATGTAGATGTGTTCCGCAGTGTGGAGATGCGTTCCCAGGTGTGCCTGGCGCTGCTAGAGCTGAATGGGATTGGCTTCAGCTGGGAGGAATGTGACCGGCAGAAACACGTGATGCAGGCCAAGCTGTCAGCTCTGGAGACACAGGCCTACAGCCTTGCTGGACACAACTTCTCTCTGACGAGCACCGACGATGTGGCACAGGTAGGGAGGGGGAGTGGGGGTTCTAAGGCTTCCCCAAAATCGCCTCCGGACCACCAGACATTTCATATATTTGTTGTTTATTTGTTGTAACTATCATCAAGGTCTACACTAGGTGTTCAGGGTATCATCAAGGTCTACACTAGGTGTTCAGGGTATCGCCAAGGTCTACACTAGGTGTTCAGGGTATCGCCAAGGTCTACACTAGGTGTTCAGGGTATCGCCACGGTCTACACTAGGTGTTCAGGGTATCGCCAAGGTCTACACTAGGTGTTCAGGGTATCATCAAGGTCTACACTAGGTGTTCAGGGTATCGCCACGGTCTACACTAGGTGTTCAGGGTATCATCAAGGTCTTGACTAGGTGTTCAGGGTATCGCCAAGGTCTACACTAGGTGTTCAGGGTATCATCAAGGTCTTGACTAGGTGTTCAGGGTATCGCCACGGTCTACACTAGGTGTTCAGGGTATCGCCAAGGTCTACACTAGGTGTTCAGGGTATCGCCAAGGTCTACACTAGGTGTTCAGGGTATCATCAAGGTCTACACTAGGTGTTCAGGGTATCATCAAGGTCTACACTAGGTGTTCAGGGTATCATCAAGGTCTACACTAGGTGTTCAGGGTATCATCAAGGTCTACACTAGGTGTTCAGGGTATCGCCACGGTCTACACTAGGTGTTCAGGGTATCATCAAGGTCTACACTAGGTGTTCAGGGTATCATCAAGGTCTACACTAGGTGTTCAGGGTATCATCAAGGTCTACACTAGGTGTTCAGGGTATCATCAAGGTCTACACTAGGTGTTCAGGGTATCATCAAGGTCTACACTAGGTGTTCAGGGTATCGCCACGGTCTACACTAGGTGTTCAGGGTATCATCAAAGGTCGCCCTGGTTACCACAACATCTCAAGGGGAGAGAAGTATTGTTCAAAGGTTCTGCATCTTCATGTCTGACTGTCTGTTCCTCCTACTCTGTTGTTGACATGTGTCTCTGTGTGTCTGTCTGTGTGTGTGTCTATGTGTCTGTGGGTGTCTGTCTGTGGGTGTCTGTCTGTGTCTGTGTGTGTCTGTCTGTGTGTGTGTCTGTCTGTGTGTGTGTCTGTCTGTCTGTGGGTGTCTGTCTGTGTGTGTGTCTGTCTGTCTGTGGGTGTCTGTGTGTGTGGGTGTGGGTGTGGGTGTGGGTGTCTGTCTGTGTCTGTGGGTGTCTGTGTGTGTGGGTGTGGGTGTGGGTGTCTGTCTGTGTCTGTGTGTGTGTGTGGGTGTGTGGGTGTGGGTGTGGGTGTCTGTCTGTGTCTGTGTGTGTGTGTGGGTGTGTGGGTGTGTGGGTGTGGGTGTGTGGGTGTGGGTGTGGGTGTCTGTCTGTGTCTGTGTGTGTGTGTGGGTGTGTGGGTGTGGGTGTGGGTGTCTGTCTGTGTCTGTGTGTGTGTGTGGGTGTGTGGGTGTGGGTGTGGGTGTCTGTCTGTGTCTGTGGGTGTGTGTGTGTGGGTGTGGGTGGGTGTCTGTGTGTGTGTGTGTGGGTGTCTGTGTGTGTGTGTGTGTGTGTCAGGTGTTGTTCCGTGAGCTGCGCTTGCCTCCCAGCTGTGATTTGAGCGGGGGGAGGGGTAAGAAGACCCTGGGGTACAGCAGGAGAGGAACAGGACGCGGGTTGGGGAAACTGTTCAGTACCACCAAGGTAACACACACACAGTGAAGTTATTGGTCCTGCTCTGTGACATCATATGTGAATAAAAGATGACATCATCAGGACATCCTGGAGAAGCTGAGATCCCTCCACCCGTTGCCGGGGGTGATTCTGGAGTGGAGGAGGATCACCAACGCCTTGACAACGGTGGTGTTTCCCCTGCAGAGAGAGAAACGACATCACCCCCTGCTGGTTATGGATAGAATACATCCTGTCTCCCAGACACACACTGCTACAGGTAACACACACTGCTACAGGTAACACACACTGCTACAGGTAACACACACTGCTACAGGTAACACACCCTGCTACAGGTAACACACACTGCTACAGGTAACACACACTGCTACAGGTAACACACACTGCTACAGGTAACACACCCTGCTACAGGTAACACACACTGCTACAGGTAACACACACTGCTACAGGTAACACACACTGCTACAGGTAACACACACTGCTACAGGTAACACACACTGCTACAGGTAACACACACTGCTACAGGTAACACACCCTGCTACAGGTAACACACACTGCTACAGGTAACACACACTGCTACAGGTAACACACACTGCTACAGGTAACACACACTGCTACAGGTAACACACCCTGCTACAGGTAACACACACTGCTACAGGTAACACACACTGCTACAGGTAACACACCCTGCTACAGGTAACACACCCTGCTACAGGTAACACACACTGCTACAGGTAACACACACTGCTACAGGTAACACACACTGCTACAGGTAACACACCCTGCTACAGGTAACACACCCTGCTACAGGTAACACACCCTGCTACAGGTAACACACACTGCTACAGGTAACACACACACTGCTACAGGTAACACACACTGCTACAGGTAACACACACTGCTACAGGTAACACACACTGCTACAGGTAACACACACACCCTGCTACAGGTAACACACACTGCTACAGGTAACACACACTGCTACAGGTAACACACACACCCTGCTACAGGTAACACACACACCCTGCTACAGGTAACACACACTGCTACAGGTAACACACACTGCTACAGGTAACACACACTGCTACAGGTAACACACCCTGCTACAGGTAACACACCCTGCTACAGGTAACACACACTGCTACAGGTAACACACACTGCTACAGGTAACACACACTGCTACAGGTAACACACACTGCTACAGGTAACACACACTGCTACAGGTAACACACACACTGCTACAGGTAACACACACTGCTACAGGTAACACACACTGCTACAGGTAACACACACTGCTACAGGTAACACACACTGCTACAGGTAACACACACTGCTACAGGTAACACACACTGCTACAGGTAACACACACTGCTACAGGTAACACACACTGCTACAGGTAACACACACAGCTACAGGTAACACACACACTGCTACAGGTAACACACACTGCTACAGGTAACACACACTGCTACAGGTAACACACACTGCTACAGGTAACACACCCTGCTACAGGTAAACACACACCCTGCTACAGGTAACACACACACCCTGCTACAGGTAACACACACACCCTGCTACAGGTAACACACACACCCTGCTACAGGTAACACACACACCCTGCTACAGGTAACACACACACCCTGCTACAGGTAACACACACACCCTGCTACAGGTAACACACACACCCTGCTACAGGTAACACACACACCCTGCTACAGGTAACACACACACCCTGCTACAGGTAACACACACCCTGCTACAGGTACACACACACACCCTGCTACAGGTAACACACACACCCTGCTACAGGTAACACACACACCCTGCTACAGGTAACACACACACCCTGCTACAGGTAACACACACACCCTGCTACAGGTAACACACCCTGCTACAGGTAACACACCCCTGCTACAGGTAACACACACACCCTGCTACAGGTAACACACACACTGCTACAGGTAACACACACCCTGCTACAGGTAACACACCCTGCTACAGGTAACACACCCTGCTACAGGTAACACACCCTGCTACAGGTAACACACCCTGCTACAGGTAACACACACTGCTACAGGTAACACACCCTGCCACAGGTAACACACCCTGCTACAGGTAACACACACTGCTACAGGTAACACACACACTGCTACAGGTAACACACACACTGCTACAGGTAACACACACACTGCTACAGGTAACACACACACTGCTACAGGTAACACACACACTGCTACAGGTAACACACACACTGCTACAGGTAACACACACACTGCTACAGGTAACACACCCTGCTACAGTTAACACACCCTGCTACAGGTAACACACCCTGCTACAGGTAACACACACACCCTGCTACAGGTAACACACACACCCTGCTACAGGTAACACACACTGCTACAGGTAATCTATCTGGAGATGAATGTACTGACTATGACTGGTCCACCTAGCTATCTGGAGATGAATGTACTGACTATGACTGGTCCACCTAGCTATCTGGAGATGAATGTACTGACTATGACTGGTCCACCTAGCTATCTGGAGATGAATGTACTGACTATGACTGGTCCACCTAGCTATCTGGAGATGAATGTACTGACTATGACTGGTCCACCTAGCTATCTGGAGATGAATGTACTGACTATGACTGGTCCACCTAGCTATCTGAAGATGAATGTACTGACTATGACTGGTCCACCTAGCTATCTGGAGATGAATGTACTGACTATGACTGGTCCACCTAGCTATCTGGAGATGAATGTACTGACTATGACTGGTCCACCTAGCTATCTGGAGATGAATGAACTAACTATGACTGGTCCACCCTAGCTCTCTTGAGATGAATGTACTGATGGATGACTACAATGTAATGTAGACACACACTGATCATTTATACATCAGTCTGCTTGTGTATGTTGTGATGGATTCTTGTCTGTCTGTGTGTCTGTCTGTGTGTCTGTCTGCGTGTCTGTCTGTCTGTGTGTCTGTCTGTCTGCGTGTCTGTCTGTGTGTCTGTGTACAGGCAGAGTGAGCTTCACAGAGCCAAACATCCAGAATGTTCCAAGGACTTTGAGATCCAGATGGCCTCTGTGGTGGAGGAGCCCCGCCCTCACAAGATGGACGCCGGACTGGGTGGGAATAACTATTTATAACTACTAACCCTAACCTTGACAAGATGGACGCGGACAGGGTGGGAATAACTATCTATAACTACTAACCCTAACCTTGACAAGATGGACGCCGGACAGGGTGGGAATAACTATTTATAACTACTAACCCTAACCTTGACAAGAAGGACGCGGACTGGGTGGGAATAACTATCTATAACTACTAACCCTAACCTTGACAAGATGGACGCCGGACTGGGTGGGAATAACTATTTATAACTACTAACCCTAACCTTGACAAGATGGACGCCGGACTGGGTGGGAATAACTATTTATAACTACTAACCCTAACCTTGACAAGATGGACGCCGGACTGGGTGGGAATAACTATCTATAACTACTAACCCTAACCTTGACAAGATGGACGCCGGACTGGGTGGGAATAACTATTTATAACTACTAACCTTGACAAGATGGACGCCGGACTGGGTGGGAATAACTATCTATAACTACTACCTTGACAAGATGGACGCCGGACTGGGTGGGAATAACTATCTATAACTATTAACCCTAACCTTGACAAAGATGGGCCGCGGACTGGGTGGGAATAACTATCTATAACTATTAACCCTAACCTTGACAAGATGGACGCCGGACTGGGTGGGAATAACTATCTATAACTACTACCTTGACAAGATGGACGCCGGACTGGGTGGGAATAACTATCTATAACTATTAACCCTAACCTTGACAAGATGGACGCCGGACTGGGTGGGAATAACTATCTATAACTATTAACCCTAACCTTGACAAGATGGACGCCGGACTGGGTGGAATAACTATTTATAACTACTAACCTAACCTTGACAAGATGGGTGCCGGACTGGGTGGGAATAACTATCTATAACTACTACCTTGACAAGATGGGCGCCGGACTGGGTGGGAATAACTATCTATAACTACTAACCCTAACCTTGACAAGATGGGTGCCGGACTGGGTGGGAATAACTATCTATAACTATTAACCCCTAACCTTGACAAGATGGACGCGGACTGGGTGGGAATAACTATCTATAACTACTACCTTGACAAGATGGACGCGGACTGGGTGGGAATAACTATCTATAACTATTAACCTAACCTTGACAAGATGGACGCCGGACTGGGTAGGAATAACTATCTATAACTATTAACCCTAACCTTGACAAGATGGACGCCCGGACTGGGTGGGAATAACTATTTATAACTACTAACCCTAACCTTGACAAGATGGACGCCGGACTGGGTGGGAATAACTATCTATAACTACTACCTTGACACGATGGCCACCGGACTGGGTGGGAATAACTATCTATAACTACTAACCCTAACCTTGACAAGATGGAAGCCGGACTGGGTGGGAATAACTATTTATAACTACTAAC
This sequence comes from Oncorhynchus masou masou, assembly GCF_036934945.1. NCBI lineage: Eukaryota > Metazoa > Chordata > Actinopteri > Salmoniformes > Salmonidae > Oncorhynchus > Oncorhynchus masou. The sequence continues at coordinate 89,293 of NW_027008543.1, forward strand.
CTTGACAAGATGGACGCCGGACTGGGTGGGAATAACTATCTATAACTACTAACCTTGACAAGATGGACGCCGGACAGGGTGGGAATAACTATTTATAACTACTAACCTTGACAAGATGGGTGCCGGACTGGGTGGGAATAACTATCTATAACTACTAACCCTAACCTTGACAAGATGGACGCCGGACTGGGTGGGAATAACTATCTATAACTACTAACCCTAACCTTGACAAGATGGACGCTTCGGACTGGGTGGGAATAACTATTTATAACTACTACCTTGACAAGATGGACGCCGGACAGGGTGGGAATAACTATCTATAACTACTAACCCTAACCTTGACAAGATGGGTGCCAGACAGGGTGGGAATAACTATCTATAACTACTAACCCTAACCTTGACAAGATGGACGCCGGACTGGGTGGGAATAACTATTTATAACTACTACCTTGACAAGATGGACGCCGGACAGGGTGGGAATAACTATCTATAACTACTAACCCTAACCTTGACAAGATGGGTGCCAGACAGGGTGGGAATAACTATCTATAACTACTAACCCTAACCTTGACAAGAAGGACGCCGGACAGGGTGGGAATAATTATCTATAACTACTAACCCTAACCTTGACAAGATGGGTGCCGGACTGGGTGGGAATAACTATCTATAACTACTACCTTGACAAGATGGACGCGGACAGGGTGGGAATAACTATTTATAACTACTAACCTTGACAAGATGGACGCGGACTGGGTGGGAATAACTATCTATAACTACTAACCCCAACCTTGACAAGATGGGTGCCGGACTGGGTGGGAATAACTATCTATAAATACTAACCCTAACCTTTGACAAAATGGACGCCGGACTATGTATTGGGTACGTAACACAGGTGGGAAAAGTACCCAATAGTCCCACTGTAGTAGGGTCAGGTATAGGAACCATGTATTGGGTACGTAACCCATTAGCAGTGGTGGGAAAAGTACCCAATAGTCCCACTGTAGTAGGGTCAGGTATAGGAACCATGTATTGGGTACGTAACCCATTAGCAGTGGTGGGAAAAGTACCCAATAGTCCCACTGTAGTAGGGTCAGGTATAGGAACCATGTATTGGGTACGTAACCCATTAGCAGTGGTGGGGAAAGTACCCAATTGTCATACTGTAGTAAAAGTAAAGATTCCTTAATAGAAAGTTA